>NC_140505.1:51894642-51977142 GCF_964339955.1 Pipistrellus hanaki | reverse complement strand
GTTCCCGGTTCCCTCCCCCTCAATAATAATCATGTGAAACCCCTCGGCCATTATTCACAGCCTGTTGTCATGTTGGTATTTCAAACACACGGGCTTTTCATTCGCCTCCTTAGGGTTAGGAAAGGATGCAGTGCTATGCTGAGAAATCTTAACTTGCCTTCCTGACAATCGGGGCGCCAGATAATGTCACCCGGGGACTCATCAGGGCTTATGACTGGAATAGTCCCTCGTCAGGGTCCAGCTCTGAACGTCAGTTTCAGTTGTCAGTGTCGATGAAGGGTGTGTCTTGCTTTAAGGACTGTGTGTTATGTACCTTGAGCATAGATTTGCTTTAAAAGAATTCATAGAGATCAGATATGGATTCTTTATATACTTTGTTTTTAATCCACGAAGCAAAACATTTCCTGAAAGGAAAAAATAGTATAGACTTTCAACTACCTTGGAGGGTGTGTCTGAGGGGGTGTATAGTTTGCTACCATCAGGCAATTTGCTGCAGTTTGATTTGATAAAATTTGGCTTTTTTTTTTCTTGTTATTTTTCACATAACTTCTTGATTCTGCTTTTTGTCTCATTCCGAAAGCAATACTATCAGCAACATCCCTCCGATAACTGATTTTAAAAAATTCTTCTTAACGGAATAGAAAGAGATCACAGTATTTTAAATAACAGCTTTGCCACTAACTATGCAGTAAATCCATGTTTTAACTTCCCTTATCATGGGTGCTTACTGAATCTGCTGATGAAATGCTGCAGGAGTTCCACATTTCCAGAATCACCACAAAGAATTTAGAAGCACATTGAATCTGCACCACATTTAATTTGGGGCTGCCCCCTTACAGCCAAGTGGTGAAAATGGGGCAATTGATATGATTTTTTCCACAAAGTGTTGTTTTTCAATAAAATTCTGATAGACACCTCATTTCACCTAGGGCAGTTCTCTGCTGTGTTTATCCTCTTAGGAAAACATACATAAGGACATTGAGTGTGCTGGAAGGCCAGGTTGAAATGGAAAGCCAGGTTCGATAAAATGCATATTTTTTTGTAAACTAACTGACTACATGTATATAACAAGGGCTCAACTCAGTCCAAAGTTTCTAGACCCCCCAAAAAACATCAAACATTGAATTAGAAATCTGGGTACAAATTTTAAGGAACTGGAAGCTGTATTTTGGGATCTTTGACCTTCTTACTTGAATCGCATTACGTCCTTTGATTGTTGAGGACATTTGGAGAATTAAAATCAATCTGGCATTCACCTTTAAGGAAAGTTAACAATACACCAAACCCTCAAAAAAAAATCATAGAAATTCCCAAAGCATTTTTGTTTTATTTTTTAGTACATAGTGACATATAGTATGTGGCAAAGGATATTAAGACCAAATATAATATTTTTGGTATCTGATTTTGTTTGGTATTTATGAATATTTTTTTCTGTAGAAAAATAAATAGGTGAAAATAGTTCACCACTATATGATTTGTTTTATCCTTAGGCATTGCCTGAGGTTACTGGAACATCCCTGGTTTTCAGTAAAGAAAAGTGAAATGCACAACAATGAAAATTTTATTAAAATGTATGTTAACCCATTACTGTATGTTCATTTTCAATTCTTTATAAGAAAGCATGATGTATCATTTTGTGTGTGTCATTCTTTAAAAAGAAAGGATGAGTCAAGTAAAGGAGCAAATTTAATGGGAGAATTTTATGGGAAACATTATACAAATGGCAGTGCATGTGATTCCCATTATTAAAATAATTTGTCATTGTATGAAAAAAAGGTATAAATTTCAAGAAAGTCTTCTTTAGTTATCTGCCCTTTTTTAATGACAGAGGCTTTTGTGCAGAAAGACAGACACGTTCTCAGGCAAAGCCCATTTCAGGCCAGAATTTCTGAAAGCCCTATTAATGTTTCATGCTAATCAAGGAGAGTGGGAAATAGAGCTGACAGGTGCTTTCTACTCTGCTTATTCCTGTCTTCCTGCATTAGACATTACTAGCTAAAAAAAAAAAAGGGCCAATGGGGTTCTTTTCCAATGCATATCGTAAGAGGGGCAAAAATAAAATAAATCTTGGCTTAAGTTTTCTGTTGTTTTCCATCTTGGATGAGCTGATACCATTCTTGGTCATGTGAGTGCATTGATTATTAATAAATCTGTTTTGCTCTAAACTGTAACCTCAAAAGGGATGTGCCATTTGGATTTAGCATTCCAGTACAGCGAGCTATGCTGTTTGTGAATCTATAAAGGTTCCATCTGGACTGTCCATGTTAAAATATTGTACCCACAAGTAATTTGAGCTTTTTGCCTATATCTGGTATCTTTAATAGAAATTCTGTTAGTATACGAGATACATTCAATCATCACCATGTTATCTAGAGACATAATTTAGATTGGAGCAGACATCTTTTCTCTTTCTTCACTAGAATGCTTACACATAACCACATTTGTCAAAGCTCCATGCCAGAATGAATACATTCTATCACATCTGGTCTAAGAAAAGATAATACATTGACTATGGATTATTTCTTGTTTTTGTCTTCAGATTATATATTATTATTTTAATCTGATTGGACCTATGAATTTGTGTATAAGATCTCTTATTATATAAAATTAAAGTACCTTAGTCTTATAGGAAAATGCTCATTTATCCTAATGATTATGTGTTTAAAAATATATTAGCTTGACTAACTTTTCCACATCTTTTATTCATAGAAAAACTATTTTTTCTTAAAGTGCATTTAAACATGCCAAGGACTATTACCTTCAACTTTAACTACTGAGAGCCTGCCACTTTCTGGCACCTGATGTCTATCTTAGCAAGGTGGAAGGTGACATGCGGAGCCTTTGGGATGGAATGAAATACGACTGGGCAAAGTCTTCAAGTAGCAAGAGTGAGTTCACAAAAACAGACAACAGTCATTCATAATTGAGAAATATAGAAATAGTTGTTTTACTCACACTTGAAGATGGAAACTCATGCTCAGTTGCCCAAGGAACACTAAAAATATGCTAAGTTTAGAAAGTGACATAAAGTTTGATGACAGGCACATAAATAAAACCAAAGAAATTATTTTAGGTTATGAAGCCTATCAGCATACCAAAACAGAATTTTTAATTTTTCTTTTCTTTTCCCTCCATGGAAAATATTTTCTGGTCACGTCTCCTTACACAGGCAAGAACAGAATATGGAAATGAATTTGTATAATCCAGAGTAATGAAAGTCAGTCTCCTTAGTCTCATAAAACAATAGCAGTCTTGACTAGATTTTGCATAGTCTTGATTTGAAGGAAATGGATTCATATAAGAGCTTAACATTTCAAAATTAAGAGAAAGAGGTCTTGATGAAATAGTATTACCACTCAAATGATATACTGAAGGCAATTATTCTTAATTTTGGGGAGGTGAAAGCTATAGACCTTTTAAAATCTGATGAAAGCTATAGACCTTGCTTGAAAAACTCATGTGCACTAAAAATTTTGTGCACGGTATAATAGGGTCCACAGATTACTTAAAACCTATATATGTAGTCCAAAGACTACAGGTTAAAAACCTCTCCATCAAACTCAACTTTTATAGTCCCCCTCCCCATCCCTCAGGGCTAAAGGCTTAAGAACCTAAGTAACATTTTGCTTAATCCCTCACTCTTTGATCATACTTGGTCACTTGGTCATGGTTTATCTCTCTAAAGATGTCAGGTAAGGTATTGTTTCCTTGTGAAGAGGGGGACCCTCACACAAACCACACAGGAGGTTAGTTCTCTGAGGGTCAATCCAAAAAACAATAACAACAAAAATGCCTGGATATTTAAAACTAGAGATGGAACATCCTTGTGTCTGAAATGAAGACGCTATCTCTTAGAACTCTAATCCAGTTTGGTACTTGAACCATGTAGAACTTCATCTTCTTGAGATCACTGTAGGAGGATTTACCCTTACCTGGCCTTTCTATAGGAAGGGGCACTACACAGAATTGCTTTGGATGATGATCATGTCAATATCTTATATAATAAAAACCTAATATGCAAATCTACCGAACAGTAGAATGACCAGTAGAACAACCAGTCACTATAACGTGCAATGACCATCAGGGGGCAGACACTCAATACAGGAGCTACCCCCAGTCCACAGGCCCCAGGCTAGCCAAAGTGGGTGCCAGTGAGGGGCCCCCGATTCCCTCATCAGTCACCCCTAATCACCAGCCAGGCCTTGGATTTCTACCTGTGCACAGATTTTGTGCACTGGGCCTCTAGTCTAAAATAAGTTTTATTAGATTTATTGTAGGTCATTACAGTAGAAAAAAAAAGATATGAGGAGACATGTGGCTACAGATATTTTGCTATAAAACTGATATTTTGTTGTGTTATGGAGTCATATGGACTTTGTTTAGAATGACACAATTTTGCCACATCTCTTGAGACGATTGGTTTCATTTCCAATTTGATTTTCCTATTTTTGCTCAGTCTAGTGTCTGTCACATAGCAGATGACCAACAAAAATCAGTGAATGAATGAATAATTCTATGAAAAGTAATTCAAAGGGATTATGGAATCAGGGATCAGTGAATAATGGAAACTTATGTATTGATATAACAAAGTAAATAGATTTCAATGGACCTTCAAAAGTTATTATAGAGCAATAGTCATTTGCTTTGGGCTGGTATTAAATTTCAAAACATCTAGACAGCCTTAGCTTTTACTTCTCTTCTTCTCTCCTTCAAAATATTTCTTTAAGTTTCCAAATGTTCAATGTCTACCTCATCAGAAGTTGACAGTTAATGAGATGCACCTGGACAATTTACAGGGATTTTATTTAGAGTTTAATATTTAGCAGCTATTTGCAATATGGTTCATAGTATAGAAATATAGTCAAGTTTCCATTGGATAAGCCTTATCAATACTTCTAAGACTATTGTGGCAAAAATTAGATTTTTTTGCCTTTTCATAACAAATTTAAAAGAAGTGCATTCCCTCTGAAAGTTTATATTTAAAGCTCTTTTTTTTTAAGGGAGGAGAAAAGAGAGTTAATTTTAGTACTTTCACCCCTATCGCACTACCTGTCATTTTTTTTAAGAAAAGAAATGCCATTAGTGGAGCATTACTGTCATTTTCAAACCAACTAAACACAGTCTCCCAGCAGCCACAGAATCCCCTGATAAGGACAAATAGATACATAAAGACAAACATTAAGATTACAATGTCATACCTCAGAAGCTATTTCCATGTAGGTTTCCAAAATGGGGAAAAACAAAGAACACCACAATCTGGTTGTCAAGTATGTACATATCAGAAAATATAATGGCATTCTGGGAGACTCTAGGCAAATCCAGAAGCAATGACAAGCACAGTTGTGATAAAGATTCAGTTCTCAGCAAGTGCACAGTCCATCACTGTTCTGTCTCACGGTATGGGCCATCTCTAAATGAACCACCTCAGGAGAGGGCCCTCTCTTACCTCCAGAATGCCTGGCAATACAAACTACATTTCCCTGGGCTGCAGGCCACACCACCAAGAGAAGGGCTAAGAAGTCCCATAAATGGCCACTAAGAGAAAAGGGTCTCTAGCTAAACAAACCGCTATAGCATGTTCTTCTCAGGAAGAACTATAATCAGCCTGGAGGCAACTTAAGTCCTGAACAGGAAGCAGATTATAAAATGGCTTGCCAGTTGGGTTTTATGTCCCACAGTACCACTCACAGTGTAAGAACGCATCTCCATGGGAAGGAGAGCAGAGTTGAACCAACACAGGAAGATCTGTACCCATTTTTATATTCAGCTATAGTGGTCAGATTCATACAGGACAATGGATTAACTCTTACTGACCAGGTAATCAAGACATTTGATATTCATAGTTGAAAGGAGATCAGAGTAATACAATAGAAAATGTAATAACCAACACATTAGAAAGAAAGTAAACTTTGAAAGTAATCTTAAGATATCTATTTAAGGCACTCAAAGCTGGGAGACTGTTTAAGTTACTGTAATAAATCATTAATGAGTGAGCAGTAAAACACTGTTAAATCATTAATTAACCATGTATTAACAGTAGAAAATATTAGTAATTCATTCTTAAGGCACCTAGTGATAGCTACAATATGAAGTGCTAGTGAATACATGTAATTAATTAACTAACTTTCTAATTAACTTTTAATATAGTTGTAATTAAATTATTATAATTTTACTTCTATTAACCACCTAAATAGTAGGGTGGTTTACAAGATAATTTGCATGCTTTATTTCTTGTTAAATGCTATTATATGCAAATGTAAATTTATTCAAATAGTAAAATATGTCCCAAATTCAAGCTGATAACCCATTCATTTTTATGCATACATAAAACCTTTATTTTCAAATTATTAAAAAAAAACAACCTTTAATATAGAATTGGCTTTGGTTTTATTAAAGACAACTATAGAATTTCCAGATGATCAGTTTTTCTAAAATAATTGTCATATATCATCATTCCCATCTGTAATAATAAAAGGGTAATATGCTAATTAGACCAGACATCCTTCCAGACATCATTCCGGATAGCCCTCTGAATAAAGCCGGGCAGAGGGAAGCCCGGGTCCTGGATGATAGAGGGAAGCTGGTGCAGGCAGTGGGGAAAGGAAGGCCTACTCTTGCATAAATTTCATGCATTGGGCCTCTAGTTGGAATATAAAAGATGCTTAAATGGTTTTTGCATGTTTTAACTAAAGCTTCCAGCTAATAATTTGCTTTATCTCTTTTACAAGTGGCTAGCTCAACCATGTTTTATTAAAATGGAACAATATATAAAAATGAAGATGCAATGTTTAATTTTTATCCATTTGACACCAGACTTATTGATAAAAGATTTCACCCTAAGAAATTAAACCTCATCCCATCTACCATTGTGATAAAATTCCTTCAAAAGACATTATTTGAGTTCACTAGAAGTATATCCAGAATAAATAATATCTTATTGCACAAAATAAGAGGGGAAGATAAGTTGTGGGCTTAATATTATTTTCTTCTTCTAGTTAATATTATAACAATGATTCTTAATTATATTTATAGAAAACGGAAGATATTGAGTTGGTTATATGTTAGAAATGTGAGGTAATTGTCTATCTACTATATAGCCATAGACCCAAGTAAACATTTTGGTAAAATAGAATATTATCATCCATAATCAAAAGTTTACTGAAAGTATTTTGGCTGACCATCTGAACAGTGAAAATGTTTGCAGTCAGCACTCTTGTCTTTGGAGAACCTGTGTCAGTTGTAAAGGGGGAATAAATAAGAATAGAAACAAATCTAAGATACTTTAGATTAATCATTGGCTGTTTAAAGGTATTGAAAGTGAAGGACTGTATTTACAGAGCCATCGATTCCCATCACAAAGAGATGGCTCGGTGGCCTTTGTCACACTTGTCCATCAATTCCTACCGTTATCCAATCAAGTGGTAAGCAAGGGAGTGTAGATTAGAAGGTAAAACACTGAGCAAATGGATTTGTCTATCCTAACAAGACTACAGTGAGCTTAATGACTAGCAAGAACTAACTACCTTTTGTCCCCTAGGCAAAACATTTTGGAACTGTCATAAAGGCAATACTATTGCTAGGATGTCAAAAATTCCTTTACCCCTTCTTTGAAATTAAGTGTTATATATGTGCAAGCATAAATTAACAGACTTTAACAAAAGCTATTCTGAGGGAAATATGGGGAGAAAACAAACTACTTACAATAATTAAAATATTTAATTGTAGAGATAAGGAAAGCAGCTGCCTATCACATAAACAACACTATTTCTTGGTAAGCTAAATTACTGTTCATGGCTCCAGAAAATAATGTGGCCCACCAATGTCATAACATAGTATGAGGGAGGTACTTTTACTATCATGGAGTCAGGGCTCTTTATGTGATGTGTCTTTTATCAAAGAAGCGTACTTTTCTATTAGTGATTTCAGCCAGATCAATGCATGGTGGAAGTATGGGGCTAATGAGGCCAAAGTTACAGTTACAATCCCTGTTCAGACCAATTAGGTTTGAGAAAAGAAAAGATATTCTCAGACAACTGAGGGTACCTCATCTTGAACTGCCTAGTCATTGACCATAAGTGGAGGGAGGTTGTTGAACACCAATTGTAAGAGCCACCATTGCTGAGTTAGGTCTTGATGCACGCCTGATGGTTTGGCAGCAGGCTCAGCCCTTCCGAGTCTGAGATCTTATATAGGGACTGAGGTCTTCCTAAGGTAAGAGGTTAACATAACAGGCCAACTTGACTTAGCATCCAAGTTATCCAAAGCCTGTGCCAGTGTAATCTGACAAAAACATGGAGTTCTGCAGAAATGGCAAATAGTAAATGACTTTTACATAGTTTAGAGAAGTACTGATTCAACAGAAAGAACAATAATGAAGGTCAAGCCACAGGGAGATAATATGGTTAGAATTTTTACTGCAGAATTTTCACATTAGCCCTAAACTAGGCTCCTTAAAAGATTGTTTTCATCTTGGAATTATCAGAGCATACCACAGTGTTTGTGACCCTAAAGATCAGCAATTGTCAACCATTTTCATCTCATGACACACATAAATTTATTACTAAAATTCTGCACACCAAAAAATATATTGCTTTTTTTTGCTAATAAGACAAAAAATAAGTATGTTTTTGATACATTCACACTGTATAGCTATTGTGTTGGCTGTTGTCATTGTTTTTTTATTTGACAATCTAAGGGAAAAGAGGTCAAGGCTGCTGACTAAATAAAATAGTCAGATATTGAATGTTTTAAAAATTCTTGTGGCACACCAGTATGCCATGGCAGGATACTATCAATAGTTGGAAATTGCTGCTATAAGTAAGCACATATGACAAATGTAACTTTAAGTTTTTTAATACATAGTAACATATAAAGAAAAACGGTGAATTAATGTTAATAACATATTTTATTTAACAAAATACACCCAAAATATTGTAATTTCAACATAGAAACAATTTTAAATTGGATTTTAAAATTAATGAAAAATCTGGTGTTTATTTTTCAGTTATGGCACATCTCAATTCAGACTAGTCAGAGTTGAAGTACCTGAGACATGTCATGACAGGACAGCACAGCTTTAGATGTTCAATTCCTGCATCTGATAAGAATCATGAAAGAGAAATATATGAATGAATGAATGAATGATATGTGAATGAATTAATATTGAAATTGATATAAAAATAATCATTTTGAGTTTATTGCATAGATGAAAATTATAATCCACCATATTTATTAAATATCTATAACATTATTTTATAGATATTGTATATAATAAAAGGGTAATATGTAAATTAACCCTTCTGGCAGAATGACCTGAATGGCCAGTCACTATGATACCCACTAACCAACAGGAGGAAAATGTTCAAGGCAGGAGCTGCCTTCCACAAGGGGAGCGCTGCTCAGCCACAAGCCAGGCTGATGTCTGTGAGTGCAGTGGTGGTGGTGGCTGCCTCTCCCACCTCCTTAGCAGCTCTAAGATGTTCGACTGCAACTTAGTCTCGCTACCCATGCTGGGAGCTCCTGGATGCCAGAGGGATGTCTAACTACCAGCTTAGGCCTGATCCCCTGAGGAATAGGTGGACATCTCCCAAGGCGTCTCTGACTGCAAGAGGGCATAGACCAGGCTGAAGGAAAGCCCCCTGTCAAGTGCATGAATTGTTGTGCACCAGGCCTCTGATATATACAAAAGCCTAAGTAACCATATGAACAAGCAGAATGACCAAAACAACTGGACGACTAGCCAGTAGCTATGATGCACACTGACCCAGACCCTGCTGCTGGGACCCTGACAGCTTGAATCTGGTTCACCTGCACCCCAGACCCACACAGGAGGGAGGAGGGAGCCTAATTCCTCTCAGAATTGGCCATTAATTAGCTTGTGGCTGGAGCCAACCTTCCACGGTCCCTCTTCCCAACTGGCCGCCCCACCCCTGATTGGGCCTGATGGGAGAGTGGGGACTGGCCAGACAAACTCTCATGGACCCTCCCCTGGCTGGCCAGCCAACCTTCTGCAGTCCCTATCTCTGGCAGCTCCCCCACCCCCCATTGACCCCTATTGCTGGCCAGGCCGAGGGACCCCACCCATGGACAAATTCATGAACCATGCCTCATATATAATTGATTTCAGAGAGGAAGGGAACCTACAAGCTGGGTTTGTGCCCTGACCGAGAATTGAACAGTGACCTCCTGGTTCATAGGTCAATTCTCAACCACTGAGCCACATCTCCTAGGCAAGGTTTTTTTTTAATATATTTTATTGATTTTGTACAGAGAGGAAGGGAGATGGATAGAGAGTAAGAAACATCGATGAGAGAGTCATCAATCAGCTGCTTCTTGCACACCCCCTACTGGGGATATGCCCACAACCAAGGTACATACCCTTGACCTGAATCGAACCCGGGGCCCTTCAGTCCCCAAGCCGAAGCTCTATCCATTGAGCCAAACCGGTCTCGGCGCTGCTTTTTTTTTTTTTTTTTTTTAAAAAAAGCAAATGTTTGTTGGGTGGATGGGATGTTAAAGACCAGCATATGTCAAATTTTAATCACTATTCAAAATTTTATAATATCTATTAGTGAATCAAAAATATTTTTTCACCAATTACTTTCATGTTGATTCCAAAATATTTGTTAACTATAAATTTGAAAATATGTTGTTCTAAATAAAATGTTTTATAGGTCTTTTGGGGGGAAATGGCTTGCCTAGGCTTGTTATTTATTACTAGAGGCCCAGTGTACGAAATTTGTGCATGGGGGTGTGTGTCCTTCAGCCCAGCCTGCACACTCTCAATCTGGGACCCTTCAAGGGATGTCCAACTGCCCATTTAGGCCATATCCCAGTATGATCGGACCTACAGGGGCAGTTGGGCATCCCTCTCACAATCCAGGACTGCTGGCTTCCAACTACTTCCAACTGTCTGCCTCCCTGATTGCCCCTAACCACTCCCCTGCCAGCCTGATTGATAACTAACTGCTCCCCTGCCAGCCTGTTTGCCCCTAACTACCCTTCCCTGCAGGCCTGGTCCCCCCCCCCCCCCACAACTGCCTGCCCCTGCAGGCCTGGTCCACCCCAACTACTCTCCCCTGCAACCTTGGATCCCCCCCAACTTCCCTTCCTTGGAGGCCCGGTCACCTCCAACTTCCCTCCTCTGCCAGCCTGGTCACCCCTTCCCTGCAGGCTTGATCAGCCCCAACTGCCCTTCCCTGCAGGCTTTATCAGCCCCAACTGCCCTCCCTTGCAGGCCTGGTCCCTCCCAACTGCCCTCCCCTGCTGGCCATCTTGTGGCGACCATCTTGTGTCCACATTGAGGCAGCCATCTTGTGTTGGAGTGATGGTCAATTTGCATATTACTATTTTATTAGGTAAGATACAGACCTGCTGCACAAGTGGGAGGCAGCTGGTTTGCCCTGAAAAGTGTCCCGGATCAGAGTGGGGGTTCCCTTGGTGCATGGGGTAGCCTGGGCGAGGGGCCTGTGGTGGTTGCAGGCCAGCCACACACCCCGGCAACCCAAGCAGAGGCTCGGCTGTCTGGTATTTATTTATTTTTTATAATTGAAACTTTGTAGCCTTAAGCAAAGCTAAGCCTCCTACTTGCTCTGTGGCCACAGCCATTTTTGTTGGAATTTGTTTACCTTCTATAATTGAAACTCCACCTTGAGTGGAGGAGGTAAAGGCAGGCCAGGGCTGCAGAAGCTTGGCTTCCTCCATCAACTCAAGCCTCCTGCTCTCTCCAACTCTGTGACTGCTGCCATTTTTGTTGGGATTTATTTATCTTCCATAATTTAAACTTTGTTGCCTTGAGTTGAGGCCTGGGGCAGCCAGAGTGTGTGGAAAGCTTGGCTTATTCCATTGCCGGGAAACCCAAGCCTCCTGCTCTCTCTGTGGCTGCAGCCATCTTGGTTGGGTTAATTTGCATACTTGATCTTGATTGGCTTGTGGGCATGCCTTGTGGGTATAGTGCAGTGATGGTTAATTTGCATATTACTCTTTTATTAGATAGGATAATTCAAAACCATTCTAGCAACAATTTTTCACTGCAAGTAAAAAATACATTTCAAGGCAGTTTATTCTAGAGCAATTAATGCAGTTTGTTGCTTTGGTCTGACTAATTTCAGAAATGGTAGAAAATAAACTGCCATGTTCTATATTCCCATCCAATGAGGACAACCTTATCGAGAGAAGTGGTTAATATCAAACACCTATCACCAAGCACCATTCTCTATCTCAGTTTTTTTCTTACCTAATAACAACTGAAAGATTTATAAAGGAGGAAGATGTTATAAAGAAGAAAGTTAAAAGTATCTTTAATAATGTTATCTTATAAAGTATGCTCTATGGAATATAAAATTGCATACCAGGTAGAGTTATTTGAAACATTTCAAAAGGCAATACATAAAAATACTTCAGAAATAGAGGGACATAAATGATTTTTTATTGAAAGAATATTGTAATATTCTGCAAACACAATTTCTAAATTTTGTTTACTAATCTGGAAAATTTTCCTCCTAAAACAAAGTGGATGTGAAATTTTTTGCAGTAGGATATAAATAGGTAAGGGATATATATATCAATGTAAAGGTACTTAGCCAGTGCAGGTCAATCATTTTATTTATAATCCAAATGTATATGAATGACCTAAATAGCCTGTTGTCTTTCCACCTTCTATTTTAGTCTCTAAGTATCATCATAAATATTGAAGTATAAAACCAAGGAGCTAGAGAATCAGCAGCTACACTCAAGCCATTATTTCCATATCATTTTATTCATCTACTATACTCTCCAGTAACTGTCAGGATAAATTGTAAAATTAAGCTTTCATGGATTAAATAGCATAATGTATTATGCTTAAATAAATGGATTTAAGGCCTTTCTGCCTAAATCGAACATTTTTATGTCCAGTTAGTTTCCTAAATTAGGTATACAGCCACTGGTTTGATTCTTAAATTACTGAACAACTTTCTTCAAAGCAGCTATTTTACTTATATTAATTTATATTTAATTCCCCTTCACTTAAGACAGATTCTAGGCTAACATATTTCCCCAGTCAAGAAAGTATTTCTCTTATTCTCAGAGATGTGTGATTTTTATCCCTTTCCAGAACACAAGTCATCTTGTGCAGGAAAGCATGCTTGTCAACACGCATGTCAGCCAACTTTAAAAATAATAGTCTGAGGGGAAAAAAAGGGAAAGTAAATTATTTAAGTGGAGTTGTAGAGGAAGCTTGAAAGAATTCCGTTTGGAAGATTTCTTTGCTTCTCTCTGCCAATGGAAGGGGGACTCCGGTCTCTCACTAGTGAGCTTCTGTCATAACGAGGGCTGACAGTTCACATTGAAAATTCTGTTTTCTTCCTTCCCAGGAAAGCAAGTCAAAGTTAAGTCAACAAACTGTTGTTGGCAAGTGCCTTGCTTTTGTTTCCTCCTCTTTAAATTAGCCAGTTGAGTTTGGCATAGTATTTGTGAATGAGTTTCCAGGATTTTGGACCATAGATTTGAGTAAGTACTAAACACTTAAAAAAAAAAAAAAAAAAAAAAAAAAAAAAAGTAGAGATCCTTTATGATGAAAAGTGTGTTTGCATAAGTGCAGCATATGGGATAAAGAGAACACTGAAGTAGAACTGTGTGAAGGAAACTATCTAAAATAAACAACCCACTGTTAAAACACCATTAAATTTCTGAGCTGGAGTTGAATTTGGCAGCAGCCACTATCTTAGGGTGGTCTGCTCCCTAAGATAGTGGCTGTCAAATGTATTATGGCTGCTTGATTTCCATTAATTTTGGCACACTAATAATTACGGGAATGCACGCCTGGGTCTTGCTTAGTGTTTTGCTCTTGTGTAGAAATTAGCACAAGTGCTCATGTCTTTACTTCATTTTATTTTTCAAAGCTTCCCCATCAATATGTAGTTTGGATTCAATGTGATGAATATCTCCAAATTATTAACAGAGGGTAAATTTATACTTCACTCCAAGGAGTACCACACATATAACTTATTTTATGAAAATCTAATTTGCAAAGCTCCAAACCTTACAGAACAGATGAACAAACAAAGAGGAAAGGTGACAGTCTCCACAATGGAAAAAATTATTTTTTTTTCCATTTTTATTTAGTAAAGTTCTTTGCATATTAAATAGAAAATTTTTATTTTTGGACCATCAGTAATCCTCTTACTTTTGAGAAATGTTTTATTTATCCTTCTACCATGTTATAGGAAATTTTATAAAAAATTAAACCACTACCAATTCTATTATAAATGGTGAAGTGACTAATTGCATCTATATTGTATTTAAGGTACAAACAGGGATGAGAGATGGGTAAACATAGAAAACACCTACCTTTATATTTTGTTTGTTTAATATTCATGTTTATATACGGTTACCATGTGAACATGTAATGGCATTGTTCCACTCATTGACTTATCTATAGATAATACAGTATTTGCAAGACCAGTTCATTAAGGTTAATTTGTTCAAAAATATTAGAGCCATTAATTTCTGGGTTATAGCTAATGGCTGTTCTCAGCCAGTGTCTTGCTTCATCGTTAGTGTCACTGAGATTATAACTCACACCCAACTGTTTTTACACTATCTAATAGAACCAATTGATGCAAGGGTTGACAAGATGCTGTTTTGCATTTTGTCATCACACTAATGCACATGGCTTAAAGGCATTGGCATCCATAATGTGGGGCAGTTTTGTAGGAGACTAGAATAGGCTGAAGCTGCAAGGGCCATTTTCATAAAATATTAATGAAATTGAAAAATACACTGGGGTTGAAGGCTTGTCTGCTAAATGTAAGGTAAAATCTATTCTGTTCTGCTTTCTGATGACTGTAATTAGCAGTCCTAATTAAAAATTCAAACCTTGTGTATATTTGAAAGCATGAATCTTAGCTCGCATAGTGTTTATTTCCTTTACAAAGTATTTTATTTTACAACACTAATTGAACAGGATTCTTCCTAGTTCGACAGCCGCAGCTGGCTGGAGCCAGTTTATGTATCCAGTCTCTCAAGACTACTTCCTTTGTAAGCAATAAAACATCTTTAAAAAACATGTATAGGCTCTCTGTGAGCCATTAACTCTGTGCCACCCAGCATCAGGCTGGTCCTCTCCTCACACATTGTGTGTTTTTTTCTTCTTCACTTAAATGTGACCTCTTTGAAGAGGGTGCTTTCTTCTGATCTTCAATATTTAATGTGAATTTACTTACATTAAATGACCACCTTACTAAAGGAGCGAAGGCCCACTTCTGACATTATTTATGAATACCATATGCTGTGCAAAAATACGAAAGGAATTGCTTGGGAATACCTATTCGTTCCGGTAGGAAAATCTACTTTTGTCATTGTTTTTTAAAGTTGTTATGAAATTTGTGGTCAGAATGTTGATGCCCCATTGAGAAGTGTGCAACAGGAACTGAAGTACAAATTGATTAGAGCTGTGTCACCTAAAAAGAAGAAAAATTGGGCAGAGACAGCAGGCCCAGAGCTGGTAATGAGGGAAAGCCAGGATCTCTATAGTCAGAGACGTCACACAATTATCATTTTGAATAACAACAAAAACAAGCTTTGTTTCAAGTGGTGCCTGACAAAAAGGATAAGGAAAGAACCCTTGAATTATGCTCAGCATAATTTGGGTAAGTTGCCACCTGTCTTTTGTTTGCTCCGCCTATCCTTTTATCTCTGGATCTCCACTTCCTCAGCTGTAAAGTGGGAATTATTATAATTGCTTTACTAGATGTTCTATATACCATAGAGGATTCTTCTGAGGACCCAAATGATTAGCTCTGTGAAGCACTTTGACAACTCTACAAGATGACATGCAAACACCTGGGATTTATTAGAAGTCTATTCATGCTCTACAAGTGGCTCAAACCAGGCACAGGAAATGAAAGCAAACTGGCGACAATACTATTAGAATTACGCTTAAAAGTTTGTGCCACCCAATTTACATAATTCATTTACTAAATGTGTCTTGGGGATTCAAAGGAAATATCCAGAGAATAAAGAAATAAGTCCTTTCTTTTTGTATCTTTATGAAGTTTTGGTCTAATTTTCCAGGACACTCCAGTCCCAATATGTTGCTGGCATTTGCATGAGTGAGAAGGTTAAATATTGCAGCATTCTGAGATATTAAAATTGTTTACCCACCAATCCATTGCTTTAAATGGTTAAATCAATAAATAATCAATTATATTTAGTGGTAAAAGATTAACAGCACTATTAAAAATCAAAATTAAAAGAATAAAATAAAAAATAATATTTTTAATGGTAGCAATTAAATAAGTTATGCCCTACAATAACAAGATTATTTACTTTATAGAATCATGTAGTCCTTGCTTTGAGCATGAGATCTGTAATCCTTATATATGGAGATTTCTCACCGAAGGAAGTGAAAGTTTTTTCTGAGTAAGGCGTTTTGAGTATGAGGTTATTAAGAGGATATGAGGCCTGCTAATATTTGGATTATTGATTTCTACAATTGACAAATATTAAAATCCCCTCCTCCACAAATTCACATTTACTTAATCTATTGAACAATGAGCTGCATTTTTTTTCTATTTGAAAGGGGAGGGAAGAATTAATAATTTTGTATCATGGTAGAGAATCCCATTCAATGATTTTATGGATGACTAGAGGATGTGGAGGGGAGTGGGCTTTAGGAACTGGGAGGTAATGAATGGAGGAGCTGTTAGACGTCTCAGCCTGGGCAAAGCCCCTTGCAGAGCACATTCCAGCCCCAAAGGGATGGACCTAGATGCTGCTGTCATGAAAAGACATATGACAGATTTTGAAGGCATGTATGTTGTCACAAGTCTATGTGCTACCTCTCCTTAGGGAACTAAAGAGGTGAACAGTCTTCTCACTGCTAAGTAGAGTTAGCCAGCGACTGTCAACCTTCTGTAGGCAACGGGGCCTGAGGAGACGCCCAGGGGAGGTGCAATATCACCTTCCTAGACATACAGGAAACAAGTCCATTTCCTCTTATTCCTGTGACTGCTCTTAAATCGTTCCATAGCGAAAGATGAAACAGATGGGCTGGAGAACCAGGTTACCAGGACACAAGTTTTATTGGAGAAGACCCCTGCCGGGCTACCTTCCAAGGAGAAAGAGTACACGTGCTGGGGTGAACACGCCTTTTGAGGAGAGGAAAAGGAAGACACGGGGCTTAGGGCACTCAGCACACGCTGATAGGTGGTTTCAAGTAAGGCACATGATGAAGGACCTAGGGACTTAGGAATGGGGACTTAGGGTATTTAGCAGGTGCTGATTGGTGGTTCAATGTACAGTACATATAAGGTGCCTTGTGAGGTGCTCAGGAATGTCTGGGCTGCAGGTGGAGTTTACGTCATTCTCTGTTCATCAGTTGGGGGAAGAGAGGATCTATCACATAGGCCTCATCAGAAAACTCAATCTTTGTCTCTGCTCTCCAGCTGCAGCCACAGGTTTCATCCCAGCTGGCTCTCCTTTAAGGAGCATCCATATCCAACTCCTTTTTTTTTTTTTTGCTGCTGCTTCCCAGTTCACCTTGAGCCTGCCCCTGGGCAGCCTTGTTACCAGAAAGCTAACATATGGTGACAGTTGGTTTGCTTCTCTGAGCACAGAAGGCTCAGGTTCCAAAAGTTCAGAAGATAGGTCACTCCTCCTCAGCCCCCACCCTCCACCCCCCAACCAGTAGTTTCCACCTTCTGTAGAGCAGGATGCTAGGACCATGCTAAAAGTTGTAGCAGATGTTGAATAAAAACATAGGAAATGCCCACTACAGAAGAAGTAGGACAACTTATACTAATTTGGAGTTGGGAAAGTGGGGAGTTTTGAATAAAGCCCTCCCATTCAGTCTAGGCTACCGAAAAACAAAGTCAATGTCAATCCTAGACATGATTTCAAACCCTGCCAATATCATCATCCAAGGCTTTGCACTGCCCTCCCCAGCCTTCACAGTTTAATTTCTTCCCTGCCTGATGAATGCTTATAATTACGTTGCCTTTGAATCAGACTCTAATTATTTTTTAGAAATAGGTGAGGATCTGATTCTATCAAGAGAGACTCAAAGGAGCGAGATCTTATCATTTTCTCAAATTGCCTCTGTTCCAAAAATTACATTTTCTTCCTCTCCTTCTTTCTTCCATCAAAGCCCCTACTTTCCCATGGGGTTGAGCTCAACTAGAGTTAAGGAAAAAAGCAAGAAAACTGACTGAACTATCTCCTCCAAGAATGTAAAATACCTTTTCAGACTATCAGCAGCTCAACAGAGGCATCTCCACAAGAAGAGTGGTTGTAAGTGACAGTGTTCACACCAGTTTCTCTGCCAAAGGCATTGACCCTACCATAGGCTTTGTCTCTGAGCAATCTGGATGGAATCAGAAAACAGGGCTCTGAGTGGAGTCTAGGCTTCAAGGCTCCTGACTGAACTTAGTTCATAGCTGATTGGTCTCCATGAAAGACTTATTCGTTTTGTATGGTTATATGACCATGTCGCAGGATTTCCTGATTCATGATTGTGTGATGGGGAGAAGAACAATTGGTTATGAGTTGGTCTATGCAGACTGAGAATGTCTTTTTGGTCTATTAATCTGTACTGGGGGATTACCAATGTAAATTCATTGGGGGAGAAAAGTGCTTATAATTTACCTTTAAAAGAATCTACAGGTCACTAATGCATATTCAAAAGTAAAGTGAGGATGGAAGTTTAGAACCTATACAAAAGGAATAGAGCCCACAATGCCCTGCACAACCCCTATGAAAGTTCTAGAAACGTCTTCTTTAATAATAAAAAAAAATTTCACTTTTTGGATTATCTTGCTTTTCTGTTTATTTTCCCCTTTTCAGCTCAACTCTTACGAGCCCTTTTCCTGTTACCTATTGGACTTACCCTCTTAGCCAGGAGTAATGTAAGTGTTTTACTTCAGTAATTCACCCTGCCCAACCAGAGATGAAGAACTGGCAGGGACCAGGCAGACTTGAGATGAGAGATGCAAACTAACTACAATCCACCAGCTTGTTATTGTTCTATTTAGTCTCAATATAAAATATTTCTTTTGAGATGCCCAAAGTAGTTTTTTATACACTAAATAAATTATTAACCCTCATAACCTTGCTATGAGGCAAGAAGATTTGCAAAGATGATGGGGAAAAGAGAAAACCAAGTCCCACATGTGGAAAATAACAATTTATCATATAAGGTGAAGGTAACAATTACTGGCTCTAAAGGTGTAGAGAGCCAGGAATGACAACTGATGAGGACTACTATGCCCTCCATTCCTCTCCCTCCCTCACACTTATATCATCCAGGGCACTTGTAAATATCACTTAGGTTGCTTGTCATTGCACATGTAGGAGAATATATGCTAAAATAAACATAATTGCATTTCTTAAATGTTATCCTTAGCCTAATGTTATTGAATGGACCACATTATACAGAGTTTCACTGTCATAAGGTGACATGAGGCTGACATTGAAATTTAGATTATGTCAGAGTTTAAGCTCATCCTTCTGGTTCATTCTTTGACCACCAAATCTAAGTTATTCTACCTGTTACTCATTCTCATAGTACCCTGCAATTTTCTTTAATTAAACTTTTAACCATTTACATTGCTACATTTATAATGTGTATTCATTTAATGCGTTATTTCCCTAATAAGTTCCATCTGAGCAGAGATCTGATTTCTTTTCTAAGCATCCTACATAATAAAAGCCTAATATGCTTTCATTCAACCAATTAAAGCATAATATGCTAATGATATGCTAAGGTTGCTCAACCATTCCCTGTGATGTGCACTGACCACCAGGGGGCAGATGATCCGACTTGTAGGTTAGCTTGCTACTGGGGTCTGCTGATTGAGACTGAGTAAGACAGTCCGGACATGCCCTGGAGAGCTCTCCTGCTGGCCAATCTCCCACATCCCTCCCCAGCCCCAGTTATGCACTGGTGAGGTCCTTGGCCTGGCAATCCAGGACCCCTCAGGGGATGTCTGAGATCTGGTTTCAGCCTAATCCCACAGACCAGGCCAGGTCAGGCTAAGGGACCCTACTAGTGAACAAATTCATGCACTGGGCCTCTAGTTTAGTATAAAGCCTGGCACATTGTTATACACACAACAAATACTAATTAAATAAATGAATGAATGAATGAATGAATAAATAAATAAATAAATAAATAAATAAATAAATAAATAAATAGAAAACACAGATTTGGGATTAAGATAGATCTAAATTTGATTTCAAGTTTTACTTCTTCTAAAGTATATTACTTTGAGAAAGTAATTAGATCTCTGAAACTTGGTTTCCTTGTCTATACATAGAACTAATAATACCTATCTTACCTGACATTTTGATGATTTAATTAGGTAACACATGACAGGTTTTAATCACTCTAGAAATGTTACTAATCTCTAATTTAGGATTTGATTTTCAAAATTCACAGATTAAATAAATGTTATCCATCAAAACTCCTCAAATAATTATGTAGAAGACACAGTCATTTCAAATGCAATATTAATATGGACTTATATCTCATTCATTTTCAGGTCCCACTCAACATTAGAAATGAGGACTTGAATTTTTAAAAATGGTCTCCAGCCCTGGCTGGTTTGGCTTAGCAGATAGAGTGCTGGCCTGAGGATTGAAAGGTCCCAGGTTCAATTCTGGTGAAGGACACATGCCTGAGTTGCAAACTCAATTCCCAATGTGGGGTGTGCAGAAGGCAGCTAATCAGTGATTCTCTCTCATTGATGTTTCTATCTCTCTCTCCCTCTCCCTTCCTCTCTGAAATCAATAAAATATATTTTTTAAAAAGTGGGGTCCAAAAATGTGTACTGAGTAGATTAACTAATTTAAGGAAAGTGAGTCCAGAGAATACCAGAGACTTGCCTATCACCTCACAAATAGTGTAAGGACCAGAAGTAGGCTTTTATATTCTGACTAGTGCATGAGGAAGGGATGTCTCTCAGCTCAGTATGCACCTTCTCTAATCTGTGACCCCTTGAGGAATGTCCAACTGCTCATTTAGGCCTGATCCTGGTGGGATGGGGTCTAAATGGGCAATTGGACATCCCTTTCATGATCCAGGATTGCTGGCTCCCAACTGGTTACCTTCCTGCCTTCCTGATTGCCCCTAACCACTTCTGCCTGCCAGCCTGATCACCCCCTAACCACTCCCCTGCCAGCTTGCACTCTCCTGCCAGCCTGTTTGCCCCCAACTTCCCTCCTCTGCCAGCCTGGTCATCCCTAACTGCCCTCCCTTGCAGGCCTGGTCCCTCCCAACTGCCTTCCCCTGCTGGCTATCTTGTGGTGGCCATCTTGTGTCCACATGGGGGCAGCCATCTTGTGTGTTGGAGTGATGGTCAATCTGCATATTACTTTTTTATTAGATAGGACTAAAGGCCCAGTGCATAAATCCATGCACCAGTGGGGTCTCTGTGCCTGGCCTGAGTGATTAAGCTGAAACTGGCTCTCTCACATCCCCCAAGGAATGCTGGATTGTAAGAGAGTGCAGGCCAGGCCAAGGGACTCCAACAGTACATGATTGGGGCCGGGGAGGGATGTAAGAAGTTGGCCAGCTGGGGAGGGACTGAGGGAGGGTTCCAGGGCATATTTGGCCAGTCTTGCTCAGTCCTGATTTGCTGGACCCCAGCAGCAAGCTAACCTACTGGTCAAAGCATCTGCACCCTGGTGGTCAATGCACATCATAGTGAATGGTTGGGTAGCCTTAGCATATTACACTTTGATTGGTTGAACAGACAAGCAGATACTTAGCATTATAGTCTTTTATTACATTGAATTTTTCATTTAGTGAGCCTATTACTAAAAGATTGTTTGTTTTCAATTATACATCAGACACCACATTTAATAACATTAAGGGAAATTCATTTGAGTGCATAAAGCAAGTGTCATTTATGATACCAACACTTTCTTTTTTAAACATTTTAGTAAAGTGCATGGACTTAAGAATAAAATGACCTACTCTCAAATGTCAATCGTATGATTGTCAATCTGATAATGGAAAATTACTTAATTTCAATGAGCCTCAGTTTCCTTTTATGTAAATTATGAATAATGCAGTTTGCTTATATATTTTCCTAATAATTAGATGAGAAAATGTTTGTGATACACATAACAATTTCTAGTACAAGGTAATATTTAACAGTGGAAGTGATGGGGTGGGGTGAAGTGATGCTAGTAGCAACAATAATGTTTATTTTTACTAGTCTTGTATTTATTTAGTGCTTTCTTCCTTCACCTACCAACAACACTACTTTAAAACAAATTAGTCATCTTCATTTTTGTTTTTTCTTCTTATAAGATTGGTGTATCTTGCCTTTTTTTTTTTTTTTTTTTTGTCAAAAGCTTGACCATTTCTGTTTTGCTTACAAAATTATAACAATTTTGATACTTTCATAATTTTAACTTGTTCTTAAAATATATGGAAATATAAATTGATTGATTTTAATGATGTGCAGAATGAACTTTACATTGCCAGAACTGCCCTCACAAGTATATGATCAGTTTAGTACAGACTGGCCCATTTACTCCAGTTGCTCTGATATATATGTTGACAGAACTCCTTTCACCCTTAAAATGTAACAGTTTGAACCAATGATAGATTCTCCTAAACTTTTCACTTCTTAGTGTGAAATAGGAGTTTGCTGAGTTAAGGAGACATAACTATAGTTTTAGTGATTTTTTTATAACAAAAGTTCATTATGTTATATGACATTTGTTTAGTAATTTTAAACTTATTGATTAGTTGATGCAAAGAAACATATTTGCAAAAATATATCTCCTTGTTTGAGAAATTGCAGGGACTACACAATTCAAGAGACTCCACAAGAATTCTTTCAAATTCAAGTGAATTCACTGTTGAGGAGTGATTTCATTTGCAAAACAATAAACATATACAGATTTTTAGATGCAAATCTACTAAATAAATTAGAAAGCTGTGTCCCAGAAAAGAGTTTGCCTGCTGCCTCTGGGTTTTAATTCTTGCTTTGCTTCTTATTAGTTGCCAGGTTTGGAGCTAGTTTTCTCAGTTACCTGAGCTTCAATTCTTATTTTTTTAAAATTTATCTAGAGGTAAGCTAATAAAGAAAGTAATCAACTAATTTTAATGAATAGAAAATGGTCATTTCACATATTTTTAATACTCCAAAACTGTGTTCTTTTGTCTCTAATATACCATTTTGGCTCAACTCCACAATAGATTTAATCTAAATACAAATTATTTTAAGATCTATCATACATATAAATAAATATTGCATGTAAATATGGTGTGTTCCAAAAAATGCATACACACATTTTGAGTAATTATAAAAGTAGAGCTTATTAAAATACATTTCATTTTCAAAATTGAACTATCAGATGTTAAAGTGTGTATACATTTTGGGGAGATACCCCATATATGTTGTATGTTTGTAGATAGATATATAGATAGATAGAAAGACATGTATATCCTAGCCTATCTAATAAAAGAATAATATGCAAATTGACCATCATTCCAACACACAAGATGGCCATCCCCATGTAGTCAAAGATGGCTGCCCCCATGTGGACACAAGATGGCTGGCAGGGGAGGGAAGTTGTGAGTAATCAGGCCAGCAGGGGAGAGCATATGGGAGGGACCAGGCCTGCAGGGGAGGGCAGTTGGGGGGCACCCAGGCCTGCAGGGTAAGGTGGTTGGGGGGAATTGGGCCAGCAGGGAAGCAGTTAGGCATCCATCAGGCTGGAAAGGGAGTGGTTTGGGGGTGAACAGTCTGGCAGACAGAAGTGGTTAGGGGCAATCAGGCAGGCAGGTAGGCAGGCTAGTGGTTGGGAGTCAGCAGTCCTGGATTGTGAGAGTCCAAGGGCAGTTGAACATCCCTTAAGGGATCCCAAATTGGAGACAGTTCAGGGTGGGCTGAGGGACACACACCTACCCCCGTGCATGAGTTTTGTGCACCGGGTCTCTAGTATAATAATACATATAATCTGCATTTTTAAAACCTTCTATCAAGAGTTATCAAATATCTTTGGTGAGAAATCTAGAATGGTTCTTATTTTCCAATTATTTCCAAATTGTATTTAGAAAATATTGTTCCAGGTATCTGGGATCAATGTTTCAGGTACCCTAGCTGCCCTTTGGCTTTTGACCTGTCAGCTCAAGTAATTTTTGAGCCCAAATTAGTTAAGTATTTGATAGGTAGGTATACTAATTAATGCTTTGCATTAAAATACAATCCCATGATTTATTTAGTTGTTGAAAGGTTTTAACATTTCTTTTGAAACTACTTTATTATAATGTTAACATTCTAACAAATTCAACTTTTACTTTTTTGGTTTAAAAATATTTTTTCTCTAAATCTTTATTACACAACTCTTATAAAAATAGCTGCAGTTTTATAATAATATATTACTTTACATTAAAAAAAAAGTAGCCCCAAGCAGATGTGGAATTATACATTTGGATATTTTGATTCAAAAATATTCTCTCTTTCATTAGTAGCCATTGAAATGTATTACCATTTACTTCAGTATATATATATATATATATATATATATATATATATATATATATATTTGGAGTATTTTTAATATATATTTGGAGTATTTTTAATACTCCAAAACTGTGTTCTTTTGTCATATATATATGACTTCATGAAACAATTATTTTGAATAAAAATAAAGTTTTATTTCAGGTCATGAGTCCCATGACCCATTGGGGTTTTAACAAACAATTGAAATAACCAACAATAACATTTCTAAACAAATGACATAAAGTAAATATTTTAGATACAGAGGTTTTTAGTTCAGTCAACTTAAAAAGGAGAGAGAGCATGGTCTATTAGACAATACAAAGAATATTTGTGAATTTGAGGAGATCTCAATCTATGTGCTAATGACACATTATGTTTATGTTATTCTAGTCAAGCTAAGTTTACATCTTTTAACTTTTATTCACTCTACTACTCATTTCTCCTTGGATTTCTCAAAGGTAAATTTTGTAGAAACATTCCTGCCTTATGATATCCATTTATCTAGCACTTTACCAGACTGCATTCCCTAACAGTGAACACAAAGTGTCACTGTGACTACATGCTAATAGTCTAAAATTTGGGGGGAAAAAACAAAACAAAAAAACTTTGCCCAAATTTGAAATTCACCTACTTGCAAGTGGGCATTTTATTTAAATCGCCTATGAGTACCTCTAAGTTAATTTGGACAAGGTTTTAATTTTAATTATTTTTATCTCCTGGCCTTTCCTATACTATGGTGGCACTTTCTTTTTTTCTTTCTTCTTTTGATGAGACAAGAATAAAAACAAAAGAACAGATATCCTGAACACATTGGTTTTCAATGATATGAAATAGTGTGCACTGAAGAAAGAAATTGATCTGTGGAAGTTGATAATGACCTCAGTGCACACATTTCTGGTCTGCAATGCACCTTGTGCTTTGTCGCTGGGCTAGAAAAAGATATTTGGCTCAAAACAGAAAAAGAATGTGCATTCCTACATACACACAAAAGGCAAATATCTTTATCACTTATAAGTGAATCTCTGAAAGCCTATCATCTTTTTCCTTAAAACCCTAGTCTACATGGAATATCTGCTGAGCAGCAACACATGCTTCTGAGTGTATTTTCCAGTAGCAAACAGAAAGATTTGTCTTTGCTTTACTTTATCAATCTTAATATTGTTAACTTTCTCCCTGTTTTTGGGATAGATAGATTTCTGAAATGAATATCTGTTAATCAGTATGTCTTCTCAGGCCCACAAACTAAATCTATTCCAGGATCCCATCTTATTTGTTCTCTCAAAAACATAAAAACTACTTTTAAGTTCTATATTTATGTAGAAAAATTGTGAAGATGAAATAGAGGGGCTACAGGTTGAGATACACTTACTGTGTGGTATGTATGGCTTGAAGCAAAACTTCTCTCTCTACTGTCCTACATTATTTCTTCCTTTATTAGTCTATGGTAGTTTTCCTTTAAAACACTGACTTTAGATAGTTCTGCACAGGCTGTTACTACCATTTTCTAAATTTATTATTTCCCATGATTGTTCCAATGCAGTGCATTATGGAGTCATAGGAGGCATTTAGTAACAAAAGTATGATAACATGTTCAATGCATCTGTACCTACTAGTCCTCATGTGCTTTTGTAGAAAAGACACTAATTAATGAAACATTTAATAGAACTTCCTTCATCTCTACTTTTGTACCTCTGAGTAAATGATTTAACCTTGCTTTATTTATTTTTTTAAATGTTCACCTGTAAGGAACAGTGTGAAAATTAGTTACATACAATATATTAGTTTTAAGAAATAACTTAGTCATCATTCCCTAATTTTAATGTAATAAAACTGAGCAGGGGGTGGGGGGAAGCAGGTAACCTTTTTAGCATAGTATGTCAAAGATGTTCATTTAGTTCCTATCCATAGTTTAATAATCTATAAATATAGTTAGTTTGATTCTTTTAAAACTAATGTGAGGTGTTTTGTTTTTGTTTGTCTTTTAATGAACTTAAATTGTCAGAGAATTTATACAGACCTAGTGGCTACTGTTTTAGCTATGAATTTCCGATGTCTGGGTATATGGTAAACAGAACATCATGAGAGTTTAGATACCTTATTTGGGGATTTGGAATTTTGATTTTTGAGAAGGACTATATATAGCCCATTTTTTAAAATCTGCAAGCATTAACTATTTTTATGTGCAAGATGTTGTGCTAAGGCCTACAAGTACAGAGTCAAAGTACTCGCTTTCCTAAACTCATAAATCTGCAAGAAGCAGCAAATACCTAAGAAAACACTGTAAGTACTGTGGTAGAATCTCCAGTTGGAGGGAGGGAATATGAGTTGCATCCGACACACCTTAAATGCTTCCTCTGATTCTTTTAACCTTGTCTTTCTCCTGAACCTTGGACAGTTGCCCACCTTAGCTTACATCAAAGCCACAAACTTTCTGTGGGCTCACCGATTCTGGTGTCTGAGGCAGTTTAACTACAAGCCTGGAGCTGCTGGCATCTCTAAGCAACTCTGGGCTAGATGAAGCACCACACCCAGCAAAGTGATGCAATCCAAAAACACAGGGAAATTGATGCCTCATGAGACAAACAGACCAATGGGAGACAGGATCAGGGAAGTAGAGCAAATTCCTCCTAATGGACTCCTCTGAGTCATGGCTTTTCTGTACATCCTGCCTGAAAACATCCTGCAGCCGTGTCTGCCCAGCACAGTAACACATTGTTTTGTATTGCCTGTCATCCTTCCCTGATTTGTTCCCTTTTTCCCTGTACTCTTGCAGCCTTGGGATTTTATTTCCTACTAGAGGCCCACTGCATGAAATTCGTGCACTGGGAGTGGAGGGTGGGGGGAAGTTCCTCAGCCTAGCCTGTGCCCTCTCGTAGTTCAGGAGTTCAGGATCCTTCACTCCTTACTGCCTGCCTGCTTGCTGCTCCCTACTGCTCGGCTTGCTGCTCCTTAGTGCTGTCACAGAGGCTCCTGCCACCACCACTGCACTTGCCAGCCTTGAGGCCAGCCTTCTGGCTGAGCAGGGCTCTCCATGTGGGAGCACACTGACCACCAGGGGGCAGCTCCTTATGTTGAGTGTCTGGCCCTGGTGGTCAGTTCATAGCAACCAGTCATCCCATCATTTGGTCAATTTGCATATTAGGGTTTTATTATATAGGATAGGATATTGGATGTGAACTGTAAATGAAAAATAAAATTTAAAAAAGAACCAAATAAGCCAAAGCCGGTTTGGCTCAGTGGTAGAGCGTAGGTCTGCGGACTGAAAGGTCCCGGGTTCTATTCCGGTCAAGGGCACGTACCTTGGTTGCGGGCACATCCCCAGTAGGGGGAGTGCAAGAGGCAGCTGGTCGATGTTACTCTCTCATCGACGTTTCTAACTCTCTATCTCTCTCCCTTCCTCTCTGTAAAAAAATCAATAAAATATATTAAATAAATAAATAAATAAATAAGAACCAAATAAAATTTTAGAACTGAAAAATTTAGAAAAAATTTAATTCTCACCTGATGATGTTTTTAAAATTGATTTTTAGAGAGAGAAACATCCATGTGACAGAGAAATATTGGTAGGCTGCCTCTGCACCTGCTGACCCACCGAGATCTAACCTAAACCTAAGTATGTGCCCTAACCTAGAATCCAACAGGAAATCTTTTGGTGTACAGGTTGAGACTCCAACCAATTGAGCCACCTGGCCAGGGCAGATCTGAAAAAAAAATGTTTTTAATGTACCTCCAGGTCCTGGTCAGTGTGGATCAGTAGTTAAGAGGGTCATGGGTTCGATTCCAGGTGAGGACACATACACAGGTTGTGGGTTCCATCCCTATCGGATTGCTTGGGCAACTGATCAACGTTTCTCTTTCTCTTTCCCTCTCCCTCCCTCTCTCTTTAGAATCATTAAAAAGAACATATCCTTAGGGGAGGACTTAAAAAGAAAAAAAATGCTGGTTTGGTTCAGTGGATAGTTCTTCCGCAGGCAGACTGAAGGGTACCGGGTTGGATTCCAATCAAAGACATGTACCTGGGTTGCAGGCTTAATCCAGGGCCCTGGTTGGGGATTCAGCAAGAGGCAACCAATTGATGTCTTTCACTTTAGTTTCTGTCTTTCTCCCTTCCTTCCACTCTCCATTAAAAAAAAAAAAAAAAAAAAAAAAAAAAAAAAAGGCAAAACAAAACAAAAATCAATGCGAATATGTCCTCAGGTGAAGATTAAGAGAAACAAACAAACACCCATCCCCAGTGAGATTATTGAAGGAGCATATGAAGTATTTCGTATTTCATATTGTTGAGTGAACGGGATAGGATGGGACTTCACTTTCTGTTTTAGCAACTCTGCAAGCCAGAGGGTTTATTTTTTATTTTAATTTTGATTGATTGATTATTTCAAAGAGTGGAAGGGAGCGAGAGAAACACCAGTGTGTGGTTCCACTTATTATGCTCCCTTTGGTTGCTTCTGGGCCCTGACCAGGGACCCAGCCCACAACCTCGCTGTATCAGGAGGGGGTACTAACCCCTGCACTGGGTGCTGCCTGTCAGGGCCCCTCAACAAACCCCTCTGGCTGCCCTGGCCCCCCCTGTGGCCGGAGCTCCTCTGCCACAGCAAAGGTTTGGTTCCATTCTGTCAGGGCACCTCTTAGGTTTCAGGTTTGATCCCCGGTCCAGGCTGACTGTTGCTCAGGAAGTGACCACCGAGGACTGTTGAGGTCCATGTGTTCTAGTCATTCAGCAGGGAGCTGGGGTTCCATTGCCCGCAGAGCCAACTCCGATCCCCACTACCCCTGTCCTTCATCGAGGACGACTTCAACCAGCTACACATCAGGTTGGGTAGGTCACCCTCTCCCATGGCTCGCCAGGTCTGGCTGCTGTGCAAAAGACAGATCTCTGAGTTCCCAGGGAGAGTGGGGTCCCGGAGGGAAAGCACTTCGCCCCGCCTCCCTCTGGGTTCCCTGGCCAGAGCGGAGCACCCATCTTGCGCAGGCTGGGAGGGGAGAGCCGCCCAGGGAGGCCTCCTAGCTGGGTGCTGAGAAAGTGAAACTGGAGCCCTTCCTCCTGGAACCCTGTCGTCTTCCGTGCAGAAAGGGACAGGTGAAAGCCTCAGCAGCCTTGCTGGGGCATTTTTAAATGAAGATATTATTTTTTTTCCAGTGAAAAAAAAAGTTTATTGTGTAATCAATAGTGTGTAATCATTGTGATTTATTGTGTACAATGATTACACAATCACGTGCACTGAGTTATCTGCTGGGAAGTTTGTGCTTTAGGGCATGTGAACGCATTTTGTTTTACTTGACACAGCCTCAGGTCCCCTGGCTTCCTGCAGCACGCAGCCACCCCCACCCACTCCTGCTGGTTGTTACCATGAGGTTGTCTTGGATAATTTGCATATTCCTCTATTATTATATAGGATAAAGCATTGGCAACTTAGCCTCCCCTCAAGTCTCTGCTATTCAGGGAAATGATGCTAAAACAGCAGTCAATTTTATTTGCATGAGTTGGATGGGGTAGTGTAGGAGGAGTGGAAGGTATTGATCAATCAAGATTGCAGAGGGAGGCGAGGTCTGCTGAAAAAATGCAGTGAGCTCTTTATATTTAAGCTCTCAGAAGTCTGTGACGCATTATAAACTACTACATTCATCAGGAGAGACAGAAAAATCTAAAAGCGATAAAATAATACAAGTCCTTTAGTTTTTTATCTCTCCAGAGATACTGTCACTCCACATTGAACTTAATAATGATTTGGGATTTTTGGACCAGAACATGCAGTGTTCCCTGAACAGGATGGCTTCCCAGGATTCTTTGTCGTCAGAGCTGAAGAATGAAACCACGGATGGAAGATGCTATAGCAAAGGTGGAAATTTATTGAAGAAGTACAGACTCCCACATGGGAAGGGGAAAGAATCTCATAAAACAGACTCCCATGTGGGGAGGGGAAGGGTCCCACCAGGTTTCTTTTTCCCAGGTTTATAAAGTCTGCAGTTTTTGTGCCTTGATATCCCCTCTGGTTGGTTACCATTCCCCTTTGATTTGGTCATTATAGCAACTCCTGAGCTCAAAGGTCAAACCTCACATGGGACATGTGTGGCTCTCCATCTTTATTTTATAAATATAGACCTTTGGCTACTCCCAGTTCCCTTACCTGATGTAAATGTAACTTTTGCCACTTCCAACTTCTTTGTCTTATGGAAATGTATCCTTTATAGCTCTGTAGCCCTGTGTTTTTCCTACGGACCCCCTCAATTTTCAAAATTCTCTAGACCTGCCTTTTTACCCCTAAAATTCCTATTTCAATAACATCTAAAATTCTCACCTAGAAGCTCACTCAGGATATCCAGTCCTTTTACCCATATGATTTATTACCGTGTGAGGGTGCTATTAATATCAATTTTCCTCAAACTCTGCAGTTTAATTTTTTAACATATCTTTATTGCTGAAAGTATTACATATGTCTTCCTCTTTCGCCCATAGCCCCCCACCCCCACCCCAGGCCTTCACTGGACTATTGTCTGTCCAAGGGTTATGCATACAAATTGTTTGGTTAATCTCTTTCTTACCCCTCAACTTCTGTGCAATTCCTCAGGCTATTGAGTACTTCCTTGTCTCTGGATCTATTTTGTTCATCACTTTATTTTGTTCATTAGATTCCACATATCAGAGCGATCATCTAATGCTTGTCTTTCTCTAACTGGCTTATTTAACTTAGCATAATACTCTCTAGGTCCTTCCCTGATGTCTCAAAGGGCAAGAGATCCTTCTTTTTTACAGCTGCATAGTATTCCATTGTGTTAATGTACCACATCTTTTTTATCCACTCATCTACTGATGGGCAGTTAGGCTATTTCCAGATCTTAGCTATAGTAAATAGTGCTGCTCTAAACATAGGGATATATATATTCTTTCTGATTGGTGTTTCATTTTTAATCCAAGTTTTGCTTTAGGAATGCATTCAGAGACTGACACAATTTAGTTAATTGTGGAAAAGCAACATGAATTTATAAAAATGTCCAATATCTGGCCTTTCAATGTCAAACTTGCTTTGCCTTCAGAATTTCCCCTGAACTTCCTATTCTTCTCAGTACACCCAAATTATCCACATGGGGTTTTGAGTTTCTTTCTCCCCTCTCATATAATTTAAGTATTATGCTTTCATTACTTCAATTTCCTTTTGTGTCCTGAAGCAAGCTCTCTATTCTTTGTCATCAAGGCAAGTCCTTCCCTCAATCAGCAAGGCATCCTTCTTAAGAAAGAATACACAGCAAGCAAAAAATATTTCAATTCCTTTAGTAGGCCTCCCTACTTCAAAACCAGCACAAACAACACATCCATCTCCCCAAAGAGGACATGACAATCAGCTCCACTCCAGCATTCTTATAAGTATGCACCCATTCCACATGAGGAAAGTTAGTCTGGCTCTGAACCAGAATTAAGAATTAGAAATGTGGCAAAGAACAAAAAGATCCCATTTCCAGAACACACACACACACACACACACACACACACACACACACACTTTAATGACCAAAGTAGCAATTTACTTTTGTTCTTCCAAATGTAGTATTTGTTTCAATTTAGGGTAGCCATGTAATTTATTGTGTGAGCCAGGGCACTTTGAGAGTGAAAAACAGCTTGAGATAATAGGCATGAACCAAACTGTTTCAAACAAAAGAATGTCTAATTACCCTATTTTTAGCAATCTCTGAGTAATGTGACTAGTCTTCATTTGAATGATTCAGACTCAGGGAATCACTCCTTGATACCTCTTTTGTTGTTGTTGTTGTTGTTGTTGTTTTATTTTGTTTTGTTTTGTTTTCAGATGCTCAATTGAATGAAGGGCTACTAGGTTTCAGATTTAAAAAAAAATAAATAAAAGGTGTGTGGGGGGGGACATGTAGGTGAAATCTGAGCATCATGCTTAAAAGTAATTACTATTTTTTTGTCATATCCTGACTCCATTAGTTCATGAGCTTGGACAAGTCATTTAACCTCTCTGAGCCTTGTCTGTAAAATGCAAATAAGTATAATACCTACCTCATAGTGTTGTGAGGATTAAATATTTAAAGTACTTAAAACAGTTCCTTGCATATAGCACGGTATACGTGTTAGTAATCATTATTATTACAATCAATGTCAATAGTTACCTGACTTAGGATGGGACACAGAGAAGCCTCCCTTCCAATGGTTCTGGATCCTAAGATTTCCATGGGAGCCACTGATGAGCCGAAGGCCAAATTCCCTGTGACCTTCTTCTCCTGCATATAATATAAAGAATATTAAAAGAAAACTAATTTCTGAATTTCTTTATAATATTTAAGACTGAAAAAAAACAATAAAGAATGGGAAGGAGTTTGCAAGTTGAAGCAGGACTTGCTTTCTCTTCCTCAGAGCATATTTCTTCCCTCTTGTCCGGGAAGGAGCTGGAAGATGCCCGGCTATTCCCTTGCATTGTGTTTATGGGGGAGTTCCAGGAAACAGTTTGAACAGAGAAAGGGAAACTGTGAACCTGAATCAAAACAAATGGAAGCCCAGAGGAGAGGGGGAAAAATGAGAGACAAAGGTTCACTATGGCATGTGGAAAAAAACAACAACAAAAAAAAACCACCTATGCAAGCGACTCTGCTCATGTTCAAGTCAAGCAGGCATTTCTTTGCTGCTATCAGTGTTCTGATTTCTGTCTTGCTGGGCAGTTAAGTGGGCTCGGATGGGGGGAGTTTCTTCTGATCTTGGCCCTTTTATGGCTGCAATGAACTGTCAGCACTGCCAGGGAAACCAAATTTCACAGCCTTCAAATTTCACAGGGCTGACCTTGCGAGGTTACCGCCGTCTGTCCAGTGGGGGGAGGTGGCCCCCTGAGCTCCAGCAGGCCTGGGCCGATTGGCAGTTGGAAAAACAACTACAAAAGGCATTCTCAAAAACCCCCGTGTCTCTCAAGCCAGCAAGAATCCCAAACCCTCTTGCCTACGGGAATCCAGGCTTATTTTTACTATCTTATCTGACATCAATCCAGGGGAAACAGAAGACAACTGTGTGGCTATCAAAAACAATTTACAGCCACGCAAACCTGTGATGAAGAGTAACTGCCTTGGATGATTCCAGTAATTTGGAGAAGAAGCTGAACATCTCATTCCTCTCCATCGTTCATAAGCCACTTTCCATTATGCTGGGTTTATTAATTTTCACAATTATCACTGAATTTTTTTCTTCATATCCTGTGGGTCCAGGGAAAAGTGGAATTAAAGATTCTTCTGCTCCCTAAATAATTATGCATTTTCACAAAATTGGGTCTTTATTAACCAACTAGTAGCCTGGTGCATGAGATTCTTGCACAGGGCGGGGGGGTGGGGGCCCTGACCTGCACCCTCTCCAATCTGGGACATCCCTCTGACAATTCGGAAAGGCTGGCTCCTAACCACTCACCTGCCTGCATGCCTTATTGCCCCTAACCACTCTTCCTACTGGCCTTCTCGCCCCCAACTTCTCCCCTACCGGCCTGCTTGTCCCCTACTGCTCCCTCTCCCCCCCGCCCCAGCCATCCTGCTGCTCCCAACTTCCCCCCACTGGCCTGCTCACCCCCAACACCACCCCTTGCCAATCTGCTGGCCCACACTGCCCTCCTCTCCTGGTCTGATCACCTCTAACTGTCTCTGCCTCAGCCCCGCCACCATGGCTTTATCCAGAAGGATGTCCGGAAAGTCTCCCAGAAGGTCTCCCAGTGTAATCAGCATATTACCCTTTTATTATTTTAGGTATCACCACAATTCATTCAATAAAAAAAATTTAAAAAGGGAGTATAAAATTTCCCAGTCTGGGCAGTGGGTGAGCAATGAACTTCAGTGCTCTATGCCAGGTGTAGGCTTCTGCTTGTTGAGATGATGCGATGTCTCATTAATTGATTAGATGTCAAACATGTTTACTGAAAGTTTTTGAAGAATCAGGATAAAATTGCAACACAATGCTTTCAGATGGTCATATCTTTGAAAAGAGAGCAGATTCAAATTTTAAAATAACATTTTAAAAGTCTTCAAATTCAGTGCCAACTAATGAGCATGCTTTTTATATGACAGTTTAAAGAAAGGTCCTGGGTGCTGGACTTTGTTCTACTTCCCCATTCTCCACAGGCAGCAACAGAGGCCCAGGGAGCTTGGGTCTCAGACCCTGGAGAACCAGCAAGACAAAAGTCTTATGACTTCCTAACTAGTGTTCTTTAGACAATGCCAAGATGCTGATCCTATATAATAAAAGGCTAATATGCAAATCAACCGAATGGCAGAGCCAGTCTCTATGACATGCACTGACCATCAGGGGGCAGATGTTCAATGCAGGAGCTGTCTTCTATGGTCAGTGCACTCCCACAGGTGGAGTGCTGCTCAGCCAGAAGCCCAGAAGCCGAGTTCATAGCTGGCAAATGCAGAGGTGGTGACAGGAGCCTCTCCCGCCTCTGAGGCAGTGCTAAGGATGTCTGACTGCCTGGTTAGGCTCCCCTTGGGGAATGGGCCTAAGGCATCAGTTGGACATCCTCTGAAGGCTCCTGGACTGCGAGAGGGTGCAGGCCAGGCTGAAGGACACCGCCCCCCTCCCAAGAGCATGAATCTCATGCACCAGGCCTCTAGTCTAATAATAAAATAGTATTTAAGAGTTTGAAATAACCCATGTAAAAATAAATGCATTTATTCCTTTACTATTAAAAGCAGTAAATTAGTTTGTTAGGGAATATACATGCAAGAACAAGGACTGATTGGAAAGAGTTGTGATAAACTATATGGCCACTCTGTGGTCCCTCCACTTCTTCCTGGGCCCAATCCTCTAATTGCTCCAGTCTTGGCCCCCCTGCTGCCTGCGATGCCTCAGAGGAGACACATGCCTCAGAATCCTTTTTCTTCTCCTCTTCCCCATTAGCCAAGCCACCATCCCCTCAGGACTCTGCTCCCATCTGGAGACATGCATTCCAGATGCCTTTAAAAGCTCCCACTTCTTAAGATGAAGGTTCGAATGTAAAAAAAACAAACAAACAAACAAAAAAAAACACACACACTAATTAACCAATTAATTGTATTAAAAAATAGAATTGTAGTCGGAAAAAAATGATTTTTAATACTTTCGGTTTTAAGCTGATCTTTTTGCATAAATGTCTCTGGGCATTTAAACTATATCCCTGGTCTTCCTTGTGCACTGAGTTTTGTTTGCACTTAGGATTGTTCCTGCCTGAGCAAAGTGTGCTGTACCATCTCTATAACTCATTTCGTAGCACAGAGCTGCTGGTCAAGGAAATCAATAAACTTTGAAGTCAGACACCTGAGCAGGAAGCAAGAAAAGAGACCTTGAGTCCAAGGCATAATTTTTCTTCTATGTTGTTATATAAATTAAAACTTGCGATGAACAATGCAAGTGTATAGGAGTTCATATTTCTATGGAGAATCTAAACCCATCAAGATTAAACCTGTAACACAGGGATGATTCAGTGCTTCAAATGCACAGAACTATATCAACGTAGGTGACAGGAGGGGTGGGGAAATGAGAGGATCAAGGAGAGGATTGCAAGGCTGGACCCCAGGAAAAAGGATGCAATGGCATCTTGCAAGGTGAGATGGCAGAGTTCATCATGAAGACTTCTCTATAACATTATATACCTTCTAGCTGATTTCTTTTTGCAAAGATTAAAGAAGTCCCCGATCTGACCCAACAGGTGTGGAAACATTGCCACAGCAATAATGCAGCATTAGTTATGAGTGAGACCTGCTAACTTTTCAAAAACATCACTCACTATTTTTGCATTGTTCAAAGGCTGCCAATGCTGCTTGTCTGTTAATGCTCACTGTGTTCATAATATATAATAAATAGGAGCAATTATCATAATGTTATAATAAAATTTTCACAAGTTAAAAGTAAATACACTCCAAAAAGAACTGCTCTAGTCTTGCTGGGGTGCTGTGCTTTTTATAATAGATCCCATAATAAAAAATTCCTTATCCAATTTATTGTGGCTGTTAATAAATTGGTCCTCCAAAATGTGAAAAGTCTGCATTGATATACTGGGAGTGTACAACTGGGAAACAAAGGGAGTGCATATTTAATTCCAAAAGGTAAGATGGATTAGGCCATTTTTTATTTTTAAGTGTTCTTGTTTCAACATTTATAAGAATAGCCAGATAAACCTGCCAACATCTGTTCCTCTTACACACACACACACACACACACACACACACACACACACACAAAAAAAAAAAAAAAAAAAAAAAAAAAAAACTGGCTCTGATAAAATTTTGGTCATATTATTACAAGATGTTAGCACGAGAGTAAAGAAATCTAAAGCAGAATGATGACAAACCTGACACTAAATCTTCACTCATACTGATGTGTCCGAAATCTACAGAACATTTAATGTGCCTATAATCCTGACCATTTGACAGCCTTTACATAATGTTCCAGGCAAAGGTGACCTGATCCTCCTCTGCTGTTGACAGTGCAGCTGAAGGGGCCCTTCAATAAATGAGGCAGGATTATCCAGCCAAGATGGCAAACAACAGCTTATCATATGCACCGGGAAATTTCCATAGCACATTGGATCTTTGCAGTCAATGGCACATGGATCATGCCTGAGTATAAAGCGCATATTTCCCTAGGTGCTTTATACGTGTGAAAGGAAAAGCATACACAGAGTTGACCAGAGTTAAAGACCAGTTCTATGCTCCACACGTAGCTCCATTGAAGGACGCTCTGAGAATCTGTTACTGTTGTGTTGGTGTGTCATCGCTTTTAGTTGTATTCTAGTGATTTAATGATTTTAATGAGACCCTCCAGTTTAAAAATCCTAGAAGAACACAAGAAATACACTAACTATGAGCTGCCAGGAAAGAATGAAGAAGAAAAAAGCACCACAAGATTTTATGTGAGATGAGGAAAATGTAGCAGGACTTGAGCAATATGTTCAAGGTATCTGCACTGGTGTACCCCATAAAGAATGCTACTTTTGCCTATTGATTCATGGGAAAATTATCGAAGGAAAGCTTGGGTGCTTGTTGTCAATTCATAGCCTACAAGTCACCTGTTGTAAATTTAGTTTATAATAGTGTAATTAGCTGCCACATGGCCACATTTCCTAAACGCCCTTTCTCCTATTGGGAGCTTGACAATTTGAATGCCACAGAATATCAATACCAATCTTTTACAGCCCTTTGCCAGAGCAGCCTCAGGATATGTTCAGCTGGCGTGGTAACTGCATTAGAGAATTGAGTTTGTTCTTTTCCAGAAGACAAATATACTATCTTTGAAACCACTTACAAGGGGAAAAATAGGCATTAAGCACTAGAGTATAACACCAAAGCAAACGTGTAAAGAATAGGAGTAACCCAGCATTGTCGAAGATATAGAATCTTTAAACTCCAAAACAGAAAGGTACCTAAGAGAAACTTAGACTACATTACAAATGACATGCTTAGAGAAATATAACATGGGGGGAAGAATTGAAGCTTATAACAGTGAAATATAATATATAATAACCACAATGAAATAAATGCAGATGTGTTTGTAGCTTCTTAGGTGATTACGAATATAAACTGAATTTTCTTTTTTTATGGGATTTTAAATATATTTTATTGATTTTTACAGAGAGGAGGAGAGAGGGATAGAAAGCTAGAAACGTCGATGAGAGAGAAACATCGACCAGCTGCCTCTTGCACACACCCTACCGGGGATGTGCCCGCAACCAATGTACATGCCCTTGACCGGAATCGAACCTGGGACCTTTCAGTCCGCAGACCGATGCTCTACCACTGAGCCAAACCGGTTTCGGCTAAACTGAATTTTCTGAAATATTATAGAATGCAGATGAGCCCAGAAATAAAAGTAGCAAGGCTAGCAGCCAGCAAAATAGAGACAAAAGCATTTAACTGCTTAAAATGAACGTATTCAAAAATAACTGAAAGCTTTCATTAAGAAAGATTTTAGTTAACATGTAAAGGCTAGTTCACTTGCTTATATTTATTGAAAACTCTAATTTTGATGCATACATATACATACACTACAAGAATTTTTTAACCTGACTGTATTCATACCACTAGATTTAAGAAGCACTTTACAAATTGTGAATAATTTTTAAGAAATTAGTGCAAATCACTTTTATAGAAAGGTATGAAAGCACATAACTTCTGAATGAATCTTATTTTATGTCAAATTGAATAGATTTATCTTTATGAAAATCCCATAAAAATCTGAAGCTGTTGTGATTGTGAACAGAATTTTAAGAACTGTAGGTGCTTGGTGGCTCTTTGAAAGCCATACATCTCTAATTCCCTTTCTAACTTTTACTTACTTCTTCCAATTTTCTCTGGCACTCATGAGTTGGCAATTCTATGGCTACATACAGGGCATGATTCATGAGGGATGTAACTGCAGATGGCATTGAGATACTCCTGCAGCTATTGTATGCAGCTTGGCTGCCTCATACATCAGCTGTGTGATGACTACGTGCTGGCTCTTCATGTGGATGATACTTTGCTCTTGTGAAAGTAACCAAAAAAGAGTCTTCAGGAAACATCTATCTCCATGACCACACAATGTGGAAATTTTGCTTTAAAATCTACTCATGGTCTAATTTTTGAGGCATGTCAATGAGATTGTTGATTATGTAAATGCTTTCACATAAGAGCTATATGAATATTTGAAAAGTGAATATTTTGATATCTAATGTGTAGTATCACAGGGAGTTACTCTCTTTAGTGGAATGTTATATGTTGTCCCACCAAGAAATATAGAAAATGAAAACAATAATAAAAATGATATGATAATAATTATGTATTACATGCTCACTATTTTCCAAAGGCTGAACTGGGCATGCGATGTGCCTCTCATTTGTTTTCCTAATATTATGGTTCAATGAATTACATTAACTTGCCCATAGTCTCAGTAATCTATAATAATAAAAGCATAGTATACTAATTAGACCAAACAGCCAAATGATCTTCTGGACGTCCTTCAGGACAATCTTCCTGATGAAGCTGTGGTGTTGGAAGCTGAGGCAGAGGTGGTTAGGGGCAATAAGGCAGGTCAGCAGAGTGGTTATTGGTGATCAGGCAGGCAGGAGAGCAGTTAGGGATGGGGTGATCAGGCAGGCAGGCAGACAAGCGGTTAGGAGCCAGTGGTCCTGGATTGAGAGAGGGATGTCCAACTGCTGATTTAGGCCCGATCCTACAGTGATCCCGGTGGCCTAAACCATCAGTGGGACATCCCCTCAGGGTCCCAAATTGCAAGAGGGTGCAGGCTAAGCTGAGGGACAACCCCCCCACACACACCCCATGCTCTAATTATATTATAAAGTGATAGAAAAGAGTCCTGGTGGAAAATTTAAATATCTCCCATCAAAAACTATGTAAAAATTATTTTAAAAATAAAAAATAAGAAATAAATAGATCAAAATATTTTTTTAACTAGGAAACACGTGACCATGTAATTTTAAATATATTCTTCTCCTTTAATCATACTCTGTGATGTATGACAAGATTGAAAGAAAGAAAATATATTATTTTAGTCACAAAAGTGAAATGCTGATATAAATTTCTCAGTACTGAGAAATGGTCATTGCCCTATTTAAAATACTCTTTGCTTATTCATGCAGTAATTATGGAAAAGAGATCCACATTGCCAGTTTTCTGATAGCTGACACCTAGACTATCTCTAATTTCCCTGCGTTATTTGGTTATTCTACCAAATATACTTTTATAACTACTTACATGTACATTTTTCTATTGAGAGTACAGATGTAAATATAGATATGCCTATTTATTTTTTTCTAGGCTAAATATTTAACAAATAACTAAAAGATTTTGAGTGTATACTTTTTTTGATAGTATACATATATATATACAAATGTATACAGATATATAGATAAATATAAACATATGTAGAGAAATATACATATATGTTTATTATTTTCTATGATAAATTATTTTTAGCAAAGTAATACATGTATTGGTTTAAAATCCATGTAGTTTTTCAAAGTTTGTAGTAAATAAAATAGCTAACCCCATCCCCACCTCAGTTATCCACCAACCATTTGCAACTTCTTTAGTTGTTTCTTCTGATATTTAACTCCATACTTCTAGATGTTTATAGAGCCATTGCTTGATTTTTAAATTTTAGGCATTAACTATCTATTTTGTTCTTGTTATAAAATATTAAAAATCTCAACACTTACCCTGACTCAATTCTTTCAATCAAACTCTATCACAGGTTTTAATTAAATCAATACTATTTATATTATTAGAAAAAAAACAGGAAAATTATTCAAAGTTCAGTATACTTCTAGTCTTTTGCATTTTCCCCTAGAGGTAACAATAACCTTGTCTTTTTTGTGTGTTTTCTACATCCTCTAATCACCTAACGTTCTCTGTAGAACTATAAAATTATTCTTAATAGCCGAAACCGGTTTGGCTCAGTGGATACAGCGTCAGCCTGGGTACTGATAGGTCCCAGGTTTGATTCCGGTCAGGGGCATGTACCTCGGTTGCAGGTACATTCCCAGTTTATGGGTGTGCAAGAGACAGCTGATCAACGATTCTCTCATTGATGTTTCTAACTCTCTATCCCTCTCTCTTCCTCTCTGCAAAAGATCAATAAAATATTCTTTTAAATATTTTCAATATAATACCTCACATCTGTCACCACCTTTCACTTCCATTGTTTCTCGGAGTTTTCCATTTTCCTGTACCACTCCTTAAGTATACAATATGTTACTCTCTAAGAATATGGCTCAGCTATTATTCGGGGACTTCCCTTTAGCATCATACTAGAGAACCCCTGTGCTCTTCTCCTGTGTGAAGCTCTTTATTCCTGGACCCCATGACTTCTTGTTTTATGCTTTACTCTTTCATACAGCATCCTATAATTTCCAGAGAAAGGGTTCATGGGCATCTTTTTAAAGACATTGAGGGTCTTAAAATGCCTTTACTTTACCTGCATAATTGATTTTTTAACTTGATGGATATAAATTTCTAGTTTATAAATAATTGCCCTTACACTCTTGAAGGTATTGAATCATTTTATCCTAATTTCCAAGGTTGCTATTTTTTAATTTTATGATATTTCAGTTCCTGATACTCTATACTATATAATGGATCTGAAAGCTTTTGGGATTTAGTGATTCTTTTAAAAATCCATGTACTTTTTCAAAGTTTGAGAGTCTTTTATATGTCAGGCACTGATATAAACAACAAGGCTTCTGTATTAAAAAAATAAGTCTACTCTCATGGAGCTAACACTAGAGTATGGGAGATACATAATAAACAAGATAAGTAAGTAAAATACATATTATATTAGAAAATGATAAGTACTAAAAACAGAGGAAAGGGCAAGGAAGGGGATATAAAATGTAATTTCAAATAGGTAGACCATGAAATACCTCATAGAAAAGGTGACTTCTGAATTTAGATTTAAAGGGAGTGAGAGAGAGAGCCACATGGTTCTTTGGGGGAAAATACTCTATACAGAAAGAACAGCAGGTGCAAGTGCCTGAAGTTAGAGATGCCTGGCATGTTGAATGACAGCCAATTGGCTCATTGTAGCTACAGCAGAGAGAATGAGGCATAGAAAGGTAGGAGGGGAATTCAGAGAAGTAATTAAACAATCTATAACTTTTCATCTGAATAAATGGGAAAGTTATAATAGGGATTTGTACATGACTTGGTTTTAACAGGATCACTTTGGTGATTGTATTTATAATAGAAAAGAGGAGTGGGGCAACTGCTCAGGCAAGGAGGTAAATTAGAGACTATTGAAACAATCCAGGTGAGAAGTGGTGGTGGCGTAGAGTCAGTTGGTGGCAAGTGGGAAGTAGTGGGAAATCATCAGATTTTGAATATAATTTTTAAAGTAGATCCATCAGTATTGGAAGACATGGCATGTGAGTTGCAAAGAAGGAGCAATGTTCAACATTTTCACCAATATATATGGCCTGAGAAATGGAAAGATGGTGCTGGGAATATTAAGGAATTTCATTATAAGTGTAATGAGAAGCCTTTGAATAATTTTATTTAGAGAAATGGTATGATCTGGTGTATGGTTTTATATGTTTCTCTGCTGTTGTATGATGAATGAATTAAGGTCAACAAGACCAGCAAAGAAGCTAAAAACCAGTTAGAAATTTGTTGATGTAAGCTGAGCTAGCATTCCTGTTGACTTCGTTCAAGTTGATTGCAGTAGAGATAGAGTGAAGTGGAGACATTCATGCTGTGAACTTTTAGGCTGGACCAAGAGAACTTGCCAATTGGTTGAATGTAGAACATTTGGGAATCTGGGAAAGAAAAAAAAAGAGTAAATTTATTGTGTTTAGTTTAAGCAAATCATGATATTGACTGCTGATGGGGAAATCTGGAAAATGAAAAAAGAAATAAAAATAACAGGTTCATTTTTAAAATATTAAGTTTGAGCTTCCTCTTAGACATTCAAGTGGACAAGCAAAGTAGGTAGCTAGACATATGACTCTGGAGCTCAGGGAAGTGGGTAGATTTGAAGCAGAACCATTCTATAAAAATGTAGAAGTTTTTAGAAGCATATACAAACTCCATCTGGGCAGGCGTGTCCTCAAAGGGGACCATGTGGGGAAGGGCCTCCAAATGGGGAAAAGCCTGTTCACTCTCTGTAACAGGGAAAAACCAAAAATCCAAAAATCTCAACTCTGTCTCCTGTCCCTTTGTCTCCAGTTTATATATGCTGTAGATCTTTGTCTGACCCTGACCCTTTCTAATTGGACCTTCCTCCTCGCTTTCCTCATTGGTCACTCTGCCACATGGTATCAGTTTTAAAGCTCAAAGCCCAGGTGGTGTCCCTCTTTTTCTCTCCCCTTATCCTGCAACACTCCTCTATCCTCTGTGAAAATACCTGTCCTTCTTCCCAATATCCGGTGACTTTTCTTTATCCTTTGTGAATGTATGGCACTCCATGCCCCCTTTATCCTGTATCATTTCTCTATCCTCTGTAAGATAAGCATTTTGGCAGCTCCAAGCCCCCATCTATGCATTCCTCCCCCATGGACCTTCTTTATTCTATAAACCTGCCTGTTTTGTCTCTAAAATTCTTTTCATTATTCCTTCCCCCCTTGGTGTGGTCTTTGTGGAACAATAGCTACAAGTGGTCTGTAATAACACAGGTACCTGACTCTTTATCTTACCAACCTATATAACAAAGAGGTATGTTCAGTGATGAACACAGAGTTTCATCTCTGGAAGAGATGCACGGTAGCCATAGCATTGTATAGTGCTTGTACCAACAGATGCAATAGACATCAATAAACTCAAGATCATAGAGAAAAGAGGAGACATATTAGCTTTTAAATTTTTGAGATCAGAAGTGACATGTTCCATTTCATTTCATTTCATTTCATTTCTTCTTTCATTCTTACCCAGAGCAATTACCCAGCAATTCCTATATATGATGAATTAATAGTAATTATTTAATTTTTTAAACTGTGCTGATTCTCCCACCTGTGCACTGACCAAAAAGTTACATTTTTCAGATGCTTAATAGTTTCATGTGGCAATTCACATGTGAAATATTTGAAATCAGGGAATGTGGCCTTATTCAATTCTTCACCTCCAGCTCCTTGTGCATAGAAGGCTCTCATATATGTTAGTTAAAGTAATTTGAGTAAGTTCTATGGAAATCTTGTTGAATTGTAGTAAGGGAGTGAAGTTACCATAGGGATGTATGTACGATTACTTTCTAATTAAATATTTTTATTAATGTGTTAGGGGAAGATGCATATCTCAGAACATATTCATAAAATTTTAAGATGATCCTAGCTTGGGGGTAGTATCAAACACCAGGGATACCAGAAATATAATGCAAACAAGTTAGAACTGTCTACATGAAAAGAAACTTGGCCTTCAAAAATGTAAATGACTGAATATGGAAGAGATGATATGAATCCTTTCCAGGCAGTGGAATAAAAAAAAAATCAGTAGAAGAGTGATAATAATTTGCAAATTAGATCTTTGTTTCATGTGATATGGCTGAAAACAGAGCCATAGCTCTTTTTGGCCTGAGTTTAGGGAGCTTCATGTAATAAGTGAACCATAAAATTTGTTGTCTTTTTCTATGCAATGCTAAAGATTTCTAAATTTAAATTGCCCTAATTTCATCCAATATCAATAGAAATAATAGCTAAAGTATGAATTCAGGAACCATAAATACAAGTCCAATTACTAATAATGATTTTTACAGGTTGAGTAAATTGGTACCTACTACTAGTTTCCTTTGTACAATTGCCTTGAGTACAACCTACTATATTGCCTCTATAATCTGAATTAATTTTCAGAACCACCTTTCAAGTGGATATTTTCTTTCATTTTACTCATGAAGAGAAGCCCAAGGAGGTCAGGTAATTTGTCAATGTGGCTTTTCAGTCCATAAGTCACCCTGCTTTCAAATTCCATAGTTAGATGAGAACAAAGAAAATAAGAATGTATTATTTTGTTAGGAATGTTATAAAATATTTTCTTTCACCATTATGAGCTATGAGTGTTTATGAGAGGAACTGTATTGTGAAACTGCATTATATGTTCTTCTCTACTTGTTCTAGACACAGAAATCTTCTCCCACAGTGTTGAGATGAGTTTTAAGAACAATCACCCTCATTCAGCCTGTTTCCCATCTCAAATGCAAAAGGTCTTCCTTACCTACTTGCCACTGCTGAAATGGGAGTGACACAGTGTGAACACAGGCTCTGGCATAAAACTGACAGTGGTTTCATGCATATTCCTCCACTGACTGGCTGTATGATCATGCACAGGCAGGTTGATCTATCTCTTTGCATCCATTTTCTTCACTAAAATAAGGCTATGAGCTCCTATCTCTTAGAGTGGCTAGAGATTGAAATGAGATAATGTGTGGGACACAGTAAGTGATCAAAAAATGGAGTTACTACTATTGATTGAGTGATAGGCATTACATATATTTCCACAGGCTACTACCAGTGGTGTCTCTTGCAAATCAGATTGAAAGTTTCATAGGCAGAATGGCAATAATGCCAGGCACAGTCCACTGCACAGTCTACATTGTCAGGTTCAACTTTATCTCTTTCCTCTTGCCCCTCTCTCTCCTCCATTGTGCTCTTGCCTCTACCCCCTTATACTTTTACATGATTTGCATATGAACCTACCCATTGATTCACACCTCTTGTTCGTGAGATAAGGAAAAATGCGTATTCAACTTTTATACCACAACATCAAATTTTATTCTACAACATCTTTATTAATAGTAAGAATTAAAAAACTACTTAATATCTACAATTGAGAAACTTCTTTAAGTAACCACTCAAGGAATCTGTCAGTTTTACATAAAAAATAATTAACAGATACCAGGCACAAATTTATTAATTTGTTTCAAATTTAAAAATCAAGGCACTGATTGATATACAAAATATCCTGATTAATTTTAATCCAGAATAAAACATCAAATAACTTAATAAAGAATGCATACAGAAAGTAAAGTTTAACAGCTATTGAAATTTACTTTAACCTTAGAAAAAATCAACATACAAATCAAAGAAGTTTTTGCTAAAGGGATAAAATGGTAAAGATAAATAAATGAGGTGAGGGGAAGGTATCTGGGAAGTACTGGTAAATTCAGTATCCAAAGTCTACTTTCTTATAAGAAACTGTCAAAATGTATAACATTATATACATATATTAAATCAGTACATAACTAAAATGGACAGAACACTCAAAATCTTTATTTGTTCCACAAATGATTTTTTGCATTGATCTTTTTATTTTCTTTGCAATACAATAAGTAAAATGTCATTATCAAATGTCTGTGTCTAGCAATATGAGAGCAGAGAAATATAGTTTATAGTAAGGCATGAGCAGAATGTACAGGCATGTGAGAATGTACACATACAGGGTGGGGCAGAAGTAAGTTCACAGTTGTGTGTATGCAAAACACAGAGTTTATTCTTGTATTACTGTTTATGATTGTATTATTTTTCCATATAAACAATTATATGCCTATTTTTGCCCCACTTTGTATAATCACCCCACACAAGATTAAACCATTTAGGTGAAAATGTTAACCTTCTATTTTATTATGATTTATTGAACTGGACATTTCATTATTATAATGAAAGTCACTGTATGATATGTTAATGCTATAATGTATTACTATAATGTAAACTATAATGTAAAAAAGAGAAAAGTCATGTTCATGATATGTGAATGTGGCAATCATCAGAATGTTTTGAGCAAAGATTAGAAAAGAAGATGATACCAAGAGCCATCTATTAACATTAGCACATACTGATAAACATTGATAATGAGGAATTAGAATTTGTTTTATTTATTTTTGTTTTCTCTATAGTGCTTAGTAAAATGCTTTGGACATAGAAAGCTCATAATGGTTTTTGAATGCAAGGACAGTCCTATACAACAGAAGGCTAGTATGTAAATTGTCTCCTCAATCAGGAATTCAACCAGGAGTTCAACCACTGTGCGGGGCTGGCCAGCCAACTACCCGCAGCCCCTCCCCCTGGGTCAGCCTGCTCCCCCTCCCCCCACACCCCCACTCCTGATCCGCATGGGCTGGCTAGACCCCACCCATGCATGAATTCGTGGACTAGGCTTCTAGTAGTATTATAATGAGCTGTGCAGATTAAAGTTAAGAAACCAAATTTATTCCAGTGTTCTAGACAGATTACTAAACCTGCTGAGCTGTCCATTTTGGAATAGCTGTGATTTAGTGAACTAGTTTAGTATTAATGGAGTGACATCCCAGTGCCAGAACTGAAGTTCTTGCTTCTTGCCTTGCTGTTGACATATTGCTCAATACATACATTAACCACAGGAAATTTATGTCAAACTTTCAAAGAGCAAATTCATTTCCCAAAACTTGTAGTTGGGGAAATGTGGCAATAGTTTGATGTCTCATTAAGATTCAGAACCATTGTCATTAAGTAAAGAAAAGCATACTGAAAAGAAAGAGCCTGCCATTCAGTTCATACAGGTGAATGAAGAGTTGAAGAAAGGCTCCAACCAAGTGGGAGAAAATTCTAGCAGCTCCGTTATTGATTCTGAGCACATGTGGGCTTCTGACCACCATCAAAATCTAAAGTTTTTGTTCAGACTGCTTTGCAGGCTGTACACAGAAAAGGGAATTTTCTCTACAGTATCTAATACATAGGTGTTGGACATAGTAAGGTTCACAGTGGTTTTTGAAAGCAAGGGCAGAACAGACCAAACTCTGGGGTAGCTGAGATCTGCAGTATGATTTATCGTTGCTCTTGAATTTTCCTTCAGATCTTCATAGTAACTGCCTGAGCAAAGAAAAGAGGGGACTATGTTCATTTTTGTTGTGTTTTGTCCAAGATCACAGACTTGTAAGATCCATTTGTTTTCCTGCCTTCTGGTTAAGTTGCTTTTCTGCTCTCTTAGATAGAGCCCCCCCACCCCTCCCAGGTGTTCCTGAAAAATATACATCTTCTTGAACTCTACTTACAGCCCAGCACATAGCTACTTTATTTTGTGGGGATCTACCCGGGCCTGCTTAGTTTCAGAACCTCTTCCAGCCTTTCACTTGTCTAGTGTGAGTGTTCTTAGGTGCTGGCCCAGGTAGTCCTGAACATTAAAACTGATTCATTCCGAGGGGCTTGAAAACAATCTTCTTTTCTGTAGAATGACGCATTCTACTACTCTGCCATAAAAACCAGCTGGCCCTCGCCCAGGTGATGTACATTATAAGGAGCTCTGGTAAACTGTACCCTTCTTAGTCAGTGTCATCCTACCCTTCAACTATAAGGCATGTGGCAAAACATGAGGCTCTAGGGCATGAGCTTCGCCAGGAGGATCCAGGTGGTGGGACTCCTACAGAGGTTCTAGGGGACTCACTGTCCTAAATTAAAAAAAAAATTACATTCTCCCTTTCCCTTTAGTCACACTTTGCAGAATATTTCCGAAGCACCCGTTTTTAAACAAAAGAATATGTAGAGTTATTTTTTCAGAAGAATCGAATTGTTTCCAAAGCCTGGAAGCAAATTAAAACACAAAGAGAATAAGTTGGTAAGTTATAATAGGCCTGATGAACAAACTTGTGAACTCTGCCTTGAAGGTACCAGAATTTGTGCTGTGTCCTCTTTTGTGTTGTTTACTGGCAGAGATACTCTGGCCAGGCCCTAGGCCCTGAGCATGAAACAGAGAGAAGTCAAAATCCTATGCAAAATGCTTCCTTGTATTACATCAAACAGAGAATGCAAACTTACTGCTGTTTCTCCCCTTCCTAACTCTCTTTGGAGTTAGAAAATATGAGCAGTAGGAGCACTCTCCATCCTCAGTCAAAAACCTGCTAGTCTAGGTACTTCACACCATCCAAAATGACAGTGGGATAATAAAACTAAGAATTTAAGGAAGACCTTTAAATAATTTTCTACAGTTTTAGAAAAACTGTAGAGCATTTCTCTGCTCTAATCTATGGAACTGCTGTCTTTTATTTTCTTTCCCTCCTTCTATCTCTCTATTCCTCTCCCTCCCCTAATCAATGTTTCTCTCTCATTTATGTTTCTAACTCTCTATTCCTCTCCCTTCCTCTCTGTAAAGAAATCAATAAAATCAATATATATATATATATATATATATATATATATATATACACATCCTATTTAATAAAGAGGGAATATATACCAACAGCAATCAAGGCTTGAGTACAACAAGACTGTGCACACAGCCCACAAAGGGGTGCACCAAGAATGCCCACTTCAGGTAACTGGGAAGGCTGAGCCACTGGCTCCTATTGGACACCTTGGATACAAAGCCACTATATCAACTCAGTGAAGCAGCCAAAATGTGGAGACAAAGAAAGAGGTCACGAATGAAAGAAATGGAGGAAAGCAAATGACTGGATATAGAGTTCAAAACAGTGGTTATAAGGCTTTTCAAGAATTTTCTAGTAAAGGCCGGTAAGTTTAGGGAGACCCTCAAGGATATGAAAAAGTAGCAACTAGAAATTAAGCATATAGTAACTGAATTATAATAAAAATAATATACAAAGATCCAAAAGCAGACTAGAGGATCCCAAGAATCAAGTCAAAGATTTGAAATACAAAGATGCAAAAACACTCATCAGAAAAGAGAAAAAGAATCCAAAAATATGTAGATAGTATAAGGAGCCTCTGGGACAATTTCAAGTGTACCAACATCCAAATTATGGGGGTGTCAGAAGAAGAGAGAGAGCAAGATACTGAAAACATATTAGAAGAAATAATGACAGAAAACTTCCCCCACCTGGTGAAAGAAATAGACTTACAAGTCCAGGAAGTGCACAGAACCCCAAACAAAAGGAATCCAAAGAGGACCACACTAAGACACATCATAATTAAAATGCTAAGAGCAAAAGACAAAGAGAGAATATTAAAAGCAGCAAGATAAAAACAGTTAGTTACCTACAAGGGAGCACCCATACGATTGTCAGTTGATTTCTCAACAGAATCTATACAGGCCAGAAGGGAGTGGCAAGAAATATTCAAAGTGATGAATAGCAAGAACCTACAACCAAGATTACTCTACCCAGCAAAGCTATCATTCAGAATTGAAGGGCAGATAAAGAGCTTCACAGATAAGAAAAAGCTAAAGGAGTTCATCACCACCAAACCAGTATTATATGAAATGCTGAAAGGTATTCTTTAAGAAGAGGAAAAAGAAGAAAAAGGTAAAGATAAAAATCATGAACAACAAATGAACCTAAAAATCAAGTGAATAAAAAAATCTGATGAACAGAATAAACTGGTGAATATAATAGAATTAGCGGCATAGAAAGGAAGTGGACTGACAATCCTTGGGGGGAAAGAGGTGTGGAGGGTGCGAGAAGAGACTAGACAAAAATTGTACACCTATGGATGAGGACAGTGGGGGGCGTTGTAAGGGCAGAGGGTGAGGTGGGAACCAGGTGGAGGGAAGCTATGGGGAAAAAAAGAGGAACAATTTTGATAATCTGAGCAATAAATGTTTGTTTGTTTTTTTAAATATGGCATTGGTAATTCCAGCTCACACTCAAGTCTTGATATTTTGCAAGATAAAGGATTTACAGACATGTTTTTAAACCCCTAAAACATGTTTAAATTTTTTTTTGTGTGTGTGTCTTCCGGAACATTTTAGAAATGTTTCTAAGTAGGCTAACTACTTAAAATTGGCAGGCAAAAAGTAGAGTTCAAAATTAATTCTCTAGCTTTTTTTGAATTAATTTTGATTTCACAACAATTAAGTTAATTTGAAAAGCATCTTTTTCTAGTTAACAAAAGTGATCTGTGTGTTCAATTTTAAATGCTTTCATTGAAATTGAAAAAGAAGAGAATTAATATGAGACTGCTTTTTCACCCAATAGATATATATTTGAAACTAATTTAATTTTTATAATAAATTAAGCCTAAAGTGAAATCATTTTATATATTTTGGGAAACTACATTCACAGATTTTAATTGGAATTGTCAAAAATAATATGAGACAGAAGCAAAGACAGAAGCAAAATCAGACTACATTGGAATGGAATAGGAGAGAACTGACAGTGGCAGAAATAATTTTAATAGGATTATGGAGATTGGCTTTGGAGGGGGGTAGTTGGACAATGTGTATGTAAGACAAGGTACTATCTTAGTGTTATGAAAGTCATGAAATCCAGATTAAAGCAGACAAAGGCAGTAGGTTAAGCATGGAAACTGGGCTATGGGCATTAGGACTCTTTAGATTAACAGTGTTAGTCTTACTAGTTGATTGATTCCATATCACATGCCTCTAAAATCCTAACAACCTGTGACCCTTCTCTTTCATTCGGTCAAGCAAATTGTTATCGGGCACCTAGTTTGTACTAGGCATTATGTTAGACCCTGTGGATACAAGGGTAAACCAAACAGACTCAGTCCCTCAAGAGGCTTACAGTTTTGTGGAAGGAGAAAAACATTACCAGATGTTTAGGGTTAGGAAAATTAGACACGGGGTATTATGTGGTGGTACATAGTGGCAAAAAATTCCTGCTTGGATGGATGTAGAAGGCATCTTAGAGGAATAGACCCAATTCAGCCATGAGAGAGGAGACCAGGATATTTAAGCTTCTTCACTTTTTGTCCCAAATTGTAATGTTCTCTAAAGAACTTCTGATTTCCTCTATATCTCTTCAACATTGGAGTGTTCAGGGATTCAGTTACTACACCTCTTCTCCTTTTTGTCTAAACTTGTTCCTTGATGATTTCATTTATTCTGGAAACTAAATATCATCCAAATATTGATATCTCCTAAATTAATATATTTTTTTTCTAAAATCCATTCTTGCATATCCAATTATTCATCTGTCATCTGCACTTGGTACCTAGCAGTTCTTTCAGAATCTTAATGCGTTCCAAGTTGAAATCCTCAAATGCTCCCCCTCCCTCAATCTTATCCATCTCAGTAAATGAAAACTCCATTCTTCCAGTTGCTTATGCCAAAAATATTGAAATTATTGTGAGTCCTCTCTCTCTCACACCTGGTCTATTAGTAAATATTGTCATCCTGCCTGTGTCTACCACCCGAGTCCAAGCTCTATTATCTCTCACCTGGATTATTTCAGTAGCCTTCTCAGTGGCCTTGTTCTCTACTATCCATCCCAACAGAGCAGCCAAAGGATCCTCCTAAAGTATTATGCCACTCCTCTGTAATATCTCACTCAAAGTTTTAAGGTAAAGTCCTTAACATAATCTACAATTACCTCCATAATCTCATATCTTCTTTTTCCCATTAACATTCTAAATTTTTTCTCCTATAAGAATTTCTGTATTTTTGTCTGTATCCATAATGGGGACAATAGCACCACCTGGCACATAATAAATTGACAATTAATATTTGTTGAGTGACCTCTCCCCTTTCCCACTCATGTTTCAGACAATATCCTTCTCTCCAAACCTAGTCCTCTGTTTCCTGACCTATGCCCTGCCAGTCTTGCTTAGAATATTGATCTCCTAAGTATTTCTCTTTTTAAAAAATATTTCTATTGATTTCATAAAGGAAGGAGGAGAGAGAGATATAAGCATCAAAGATGAAAGAGAATCATTGATCAGCTGCCTCCTGCATGGCCCCTGCTGGGTATCAAGCCTGCAACTTGGGCATGTGCCCAGACCAGGAATGGAACCATGACCTCCTGGCTCATTGATCAATGCTCAACCACTAAGCCACACCGACCTTTTCATCTATATTCTATCCTGTGTGGGGATTCTGCAATCCTAAATCTGCTCAAGTTTTTCCATCCTAATGTAAATAGGAAAGTAAATAAAAATATTTTTTCTCTATTTTACCATTTTAAGCAATCCATTCTCTCTCCTCCCCTTTTAGTCGTGGCCAAATCATCCTGTGCCCCTACTTCCTACTCAATTATTGTTTTTTATAGTCTATCTCTTGTCATCATCATGCTACTAAAATTACTCTCTAAGGTTCACCATGACATGCCAAATCCAATAGCCTTTCTCCCTGGATAATTAGATGTTACTTTCAATGAACTTGAGTGTTTTGAACACCTGGTTTTTAAAAAATAATTAACAATATTTCACTTTTATTTTGTAAACAAAAATATGCTACACAAATCCTTTAAGATATAATTCTTCCTTGGCTTCTATGAAGTATATTTGTTCATCTAGCCCACTGACCTTCTCTGTTCTGTATTTTCAGAATTCCTTGTTTTCTTCCTCCTAAATATAGATGTTGCCCAAGCACCTATTTTTGGCTTTTTTCTTTGCATATTCTTCCTTGATAATCATATACTCAAGAACTCTACTTCTAGGTCTGACCTCTGCCAAATCTCTGGTACACATTTCTCACTGCCTATACATCTTTCTTTCTTTCTTTCTTTCTTTCTTTCTTTCTTTTTTACATTCCACTGGCACCTCGAAGTCAAATATTTTCACAACTGATTTCAATATCTTTAGCCAAATCTGTTCTCTCTTTATGTTTCCTAATCTCAGGATTAGTTTTTATTCTTTCCTGTTTGAGCATCTGAGACCAGCATTGTCTATTATACCTTTGTCTTGTTGCTCACAACTGCCACCTCTTCTCCATCCACTCTGCCACTACTCTAGTTATGACCTCTATTCTAATTCTGGGAAGGATTGGAAAGTTTCTGATCAACTTTCTTGTGTTTTCTTTTCCCAACTTATTTTACCCATTAAATAACTCTTCCTGAAACAAAGGTCTAGGCATGAGAATGTCTAGCTTAAAACCCATTACTGATAATGCATTGCCAATAGATTCAAGTCTATCTGCATGCATTCAAGATCTTCTCAATTTGGACCTTGTATACTTATTGGCAGAGGTTGGTATTTGAGAACCCATGAAGAACTAGTGTTCTCAAAACAGCAGGCTACTTATAATCTCACTCCTACTGTTTACCTCTCTGGGAGAGGGGGTGGTAAATTGACTCCATTTTTTTTTAAAGGTTGCATGAGTTAATTATCTTCATCCTCCTAAGAACTTCCAGCCATAGTCAGATGACAGGTTCTATTTTTCCAGTATATTTTTAAGTTTCATGGGACCTGGCAGACTAATTGAAAGACAATCAAATTTGTCTTTTCTTTCTTTTTTTTTTTTAACAAGAAAATTTGATGTTAACTTTTATTTATTTTTTTAATCTATCTTTATTGTTGAAAGTATTACAGCTGTCCCCTTTGTGTGTTTTTTTTAATTATTATCTTTGTACATATACCATTGCCCCCCCTCCCATACATGCCCTCCCGCCCCAGAGTTTTGTGTTCATTGGTTGTACTTATATGCATGTATACAAGTCCTTCGGTTGATCTCTTATCTCCCCCAGATCTCCCTAACTTCCCCGCTGTAATTTGACAGTCTGTTTGTTGCTTTACTGTCTCTATATCTATCTTTTGGTCCCTCAGTTTATAATGTTCTTATCATCCATAAATAAGTGAGGTCATGTGGTGTTTCTCTTTCATTGACTGGCTTATTTCACTCAGCATGATGTTCTCCAATTCCATCCAGGTTGCTGCAAATGATGAGAATTCCTTCTTGTCTATGGCAGCATAATATTCCATTGTGTAGATGTACCATAGTTTTTGGATCCAATCAGCTGCTGATGGGCACTTAGGCTGTTTCCAAATCCTAGCTATTGTAAATTGTGCTGCTATGAACATAGGGGTGTGTATATCCTTTCTGATTGGTGTTTCTAGCTTCTTGGGGTATATTCCTAGGAGCGGAATTACTGGGTCAAATGAGAGTTCCATTTTCAGTTTTTTGAGGAAGCTCCATACTGTTCTCCACAGTGGTTGCACCAGTCTACATTCCCACCAGCAGTGCGCGAGGGTTCCTTTTTCTCTGCAACCTCGCCAACACTGGTCGTTTGTTGATTTGTTGATGTTGGCCATTCTGACAGGTGTGAGATGGTACCGCATTTGTTGTTTTGATTTGCATCTCTCGGATAATTAGTGACTTTGAGCATGTTTTCATGTGCCTCTTGCCTCAAATTTGTCTTTTCATATGATTAACCTCTAAATATCCACTTTTATATGGGTCAAAGGCATATAAACTATTAATTTTTACACGTACTTTTAACCATCATCTATAAACTTGGTTTAAAAGACAAGGTTTTATGGGGGTCTAAAACATTGTCATAGCATTTATTTCTCAAAAATCACTATATAAAAATTTATTGTATAGGGCCTTTGATAATATTTAATGGTTAATGCCTATAACTGTGATTCACAGGGAGCTGGTCATCAGTGTTACTGTTTTACTATGGCCTCTTTAAGCTGTTAAAGTCTTTGAAACAGCTTTTCACTGATATTCCTGTTATCAAATATATGGATTTGACATTTTAAAAAGTCATAGTAGTTTCCATCTACAGTTATGATTTTCAGTAAGAATTATAGAGTGGGAGGGAGAGGGATTGGAGGAATAGGAGAGTAGGTAGGTAGAAAAGTAGTAAAATAAAAGACAAAACTCAATTATTTAAAAATTCCTGAAATACTCAACATTGAGAAAACTATATATTTCATATGGATACACAAGGTCTTAGTCTCCAATAAACATTTATTCTAATTTTAAAAGGAAAGCACAAATATAAAATACAAATAGAGATTTAAATACCTTTATAACTGCCATGAGTGGATAGACTGAGATGCAAGCATATCAATGGTATTGATATGTGTTAACACTGGCAAAGGAACTAGAGGAGCCCTTTACAGAAAACAGAAAGAGATGAACATTAGGACAATAAAAGTGGTCTCTTTGGATTTCATTCATTTTACAATCAATATAAAAAGTCAGACTCAGTGGCTATTGACAAAGCCTATGATTCTCTTGCAATGGTTCCCAATATTCTGAAACAGAAGAAGAAAAAAATATCATATGATTCACATGATTTGAGTTATCTGGCTCCTCTAAATGTTATGTTTCTTTAGATGAAATGTGTATAATCTTAGAAGATTTACACTGATCCTATCAACAAATAACTATTGGTGACAAAGACTCTCTTCTTGACCAAATTTTAGTCAGGCTCCTCTGAGCCCTCTTCTTGGTTAGGCCTTGACCTTAGCTCCTGTTTTGGATGAGTCTTCATTGCTCAGTTTTTGCAAGAATCCAAGTAAGTCAGCTTAGTAAAAATCCATGACCCTTAGATTCTGATTATGCTTAAGATCTAAACAAATTTTTCATCTCCTATCTTATATATCTGATCACCCTGGTCTGCCTTTAGTTAGAATGTTGTTAAGTAGGTTTAGCAAGAACCTTCCCTATTTTTGATATCTCCCCTTAGTAATTTTACATCCACTGAACCTCTCACTCCGCTCATCTACAATATATATATGAAAGCTTAAGCAACTGTTATGATCAGATGACCGGATGACTGGCCAGTAGTTATGACACTCACTGACCACCAGGGGACAGATACTCAATGCAAAAGCTGCCCCTGATGGTCAGTGCACTCCCACAACCAAACTCCTATGGCTGGTCAACCTCCCATGGTCCTACCTCCTTCCCATTTTACCACCCCTCTTCTCACTCCTGGGCGGCCAGCCCAGATCACTGCAATCAGGACTGGGCAAGATGGCCCTGATTTCCAGCCAGGCCTAGGGACCCAACCCGTGCACGAATTCATGCACTGTGCCTCTAGTTGACAATAATATTCCAATTATTCTTGCTGTGCTTGAAATTGAGCCCAGTTATACACTGAAGTCTCTTTTCCCCTGTTGTAAAAGTTCCTGAATAAAATCTGTTCTCATTGGTTTAAATTAGTTATGCCCTGGTTCTCTGTAATAGTTACCACTTCTTTGTTATGGCATTCTATGATACTTGCAATTTTTTGAAGTTTATTAGTCTAAAAAATGAATCTCTGATTGGAATTAATTGTGGTTCACTTTCATTTTAGAAACAAAAATATGCCACACAAGTCCATTCAGAGATTGTCACAAAATTATGCAAATGGTTTAAATTTTGGATCAGTGGTTTATGTGATAAGAATATAAAACATTAAGCTGAACACATTTATCAAACTTTATGAGCAGTTCAATGCCCTCCCCTATCAAAAAGAATATTTGAGTATTCTGAGTAGAGTTTGGCTATTACTGGATTTGACTGCATGAAGTGAGAGAGCAAGAAAGAAAGGCTGGAAAATTGAATCAGAAAACAGACTTTTATCCTCAGGACTTGCATGATGGACTTCATAGCAAAAAGAAAATGAATGGTCTCAATATAGAAGGCTCTGTAGCTTCTTTTACGTCTGATGCTAGAAAAGCTGCTGCCTCCGCATTTTCTACTCCTTTTCTTCAGCATAATGTGGGGCGGAGGGGCACGGGACACACTCGTGGCCTCTAATGGTCAGATAATGGACCACAATAAAAGTTATGTGTCCCCAGCTGAAGGTGAAGACATATAATGGTTGACAAGATCCATTATCTAACTATTAGAACCTAGAGCAAAAAAAGACAATTATTAAATCAAAGAAAATAATTTATTTTCATTTATTCAACAAAAAGACTTTCTGCTTATGTGTTATAAATTTTTTTTACAAGTGCCAATTTTTACCTCAACATGATAATACCAATAATAACTTCAACTAATGTTTATTGAGGACTTAGGATATGCAAATTGCCTTGGTAGAGAGAATGATTTGTGGAATCAAAATCCCCAATTTCAAACCCTTGCTTCAGCACTTATTTGGAGAAAGTTAAGCTTTCCATGTCTCAGTTTTCTGATAAGTAAAATCATGACAATATCAGTATATGTATCATATGATAACCAACTATGACATATATTAAGTACCTAATAAAAGCCAGGTATATTTAGTGTTGTTGCTGTAATACTGCCACTGTTGACATGAATATATAGGAAATATATTATTTATATCTCTTTCTGTATCTATTTGATAAATTAAGACATATAGAGGATAAAGTGAGATATTTAATTTGCACATTGTAAATAGAACTTAAAGGATTCATTGACCCCTTGAAAGAAACTGAAAAAATATTTTGATTACGTGCATTTTGGTAGGTGAGAAGATTCATACTTTCAAGAGATTCTCAAAACAGCCCTTAGAATTTTGAGCCCTTACCCCTCAAAATTCTAAGAATCCATGATATACTAAATCACATGTATCATTTCACTTCCTATCAAATGTTGTAAGGTATTATAAAGCAAACATTGTAAAATCACCTCTTCTCTTGAATTTTTAAAAATATTATAGAAAACCAAATAATAAAAAGTAATAGCAGATATATGTTCTGTCTGCTAAGTGCCAAAATAAGCACATACATGTCACACGCAATTGTCTATTTTTCATCTTTTTCTTGATAAAACCTTTTCTCTGAGACAATTTTTGAAAAAGACAAAATCAATTCCCTTACAAAGGAGGGAAGCAATGTTTTTAAAGTCCTGGTAATCATTCCTTAACAATCAATAAATACACCATAAGCCATTTCACTTGGCCTTTTGGAACCCTTGAAATTTGAGTTGAGATTCCCATGAACATAATAGTATCATGATATCAATATTCTCTTTTTTCATAATGCACTTGAAGGAGAATCTACTCTAACTCTCTTTTTTCTCTTTTGATAACTATTGCCTGTGCAGCGTCAGTCTCTGTTTAACTAATGTGGGGTTGTTGGAGCTATTAAAACACTTATAGTAGTTTTATGGGCTCAGAAAAGAAATCTAAAGTTATAACTATAATTTTAACAATAAAATATCACTCATATTCAGAGAAGAATTATAGCACAGTGGTTAAGACCACATACTTTAAGATGAATTATAAAAGACTTACATTCCAACTATGTCATTATTAGCTATAAAACCATAGACACATTAATTTATCTCTTTCTGTATCAGCTTTCTTATCTGTAAAATGAAAGTAATATATATGTTACAGGATTGTTGTATAAGGGTTAAATTTGTTAACATATACATATATTTTATACACAGACACAGGCAGGCAAAAGTAGGTTTATAATTGTGGGTACAAGAAATGTTATATATTATTATTTATTAATTATTATATTATCAATAAATAGCAACAACTGTGAACTTACTTTTACCCCAACACACACACACACACACACACACACACACATATATAATATATCCTATATAATAAAGAGGCAGTATGCAAATTAACCCTCATGCATTCACAAGATGGCTGCCTATGACCAGGCCCGCAGAGGGGTTAGTGAAGGTTGACAAATGACTGAACAGCAGACTGTGTGGGGTGATCAGGCCAACAGAGGGGGGCAGTTGGGGGTGATCAGGCTGGCCCGGGGGGGGGGGCATGCAGTGAGGGGTGATCAGGCTGGCAGGGGGGCAGTTGGAGGCAACTAGGCAGGCAGGCAGGTGAGCAATTAGGAGCCAGTGGTCCAGCATTGTGAGAGGGATGTCCGACTGCCAGTTTAGGCCAGATCCCAACAGTCAGACATCCCCCAAGGTGTCCCGGATTAGAGAGGGTGCAGGCTTGGCTTAGGGGAAACCCCATGCATGAATTTTGTGCACTGAGCCTCTACTCCTATATAATAAAAGCCTAATTTGCAAATTGTCCCCTCAGGTGGTAGTTCAACCACTCACTATGACATGTGCTGACCACCAGAAGATGGTGTGGAACTAACAGGCATTGGCGATGTAGTTCTGACAACAGGCAGCAGTGGAGGCACTGCTGGGTCTGATAGGCCCTGACAAGAGCAGGACTGTGGCAGGGTGGTGGAGCAGGTGAGTGGGCAGCGCCAGGCCAAGACAGATGCGAGCAGGGTCCAGGTTCTACCTAGGGCCCAGAGGTCAGCTGGGACCTGCCCTTCCATGTCAGACACTCATGCTTTGATCACCAGCCAGACCTAGAGACTACCCCTGCACAAATTTCATGCACCGGGCCTCTAGTGTGTGTGTGTGTGTGTGTGTATGTTTATATATATATATATCCTATATAATAAAGGGCTAATATGCAAATTGACCAAACAGTGGAACGGCCGGTAACTATGATGCACACTGACCTCCAGGGGGCAGATGCTCAATGCAGGAGCTACCCTCTGGTGGTCAGTGTGCTCCCACAGGGGGAACACCACTCAGCCAAAAGCTGGGCTCACTATTGGCAAGCCCAGCAGTGGTGGTAGGAGCCTCCCCTGCCTCTGCATCAGTGCTAAGGATGTCTAACAGCTGGCTTAGGTCCATTCCCTGTGGGAAGCAGGCCTAAGCTGTCAGTCAGATATCCCCCAAGGGCTCCTGGACAGGGAGAGGGTGGAGGCCAGGCTGAGAGACCCCCCTGAATTTCATGCACCAGGCCTCTAGTGTGTGTTAGTGTGTGTGTGTGTGTGTGTGTGTGTGTGTACATATATATACACACACACACTGAGTGGCCAGATTATTATGATCTCTGAATGCATAATAATCTGCCCACTCAGTGTATATCCTATATAATAAAAGGCTAATATGCAAATTGTCCCCTTGAACAGGAGTTCAACCAGAAGGCAGGCCTGATATCTTCCCATGTCCCCTCCTCCTGTCCAGACTGGCCGGACCCCACCCATGCATGAATTCATGCACCGGGCCTCTAATGCATGCACACACACACACACACACTGAGTGACTAGATTATTATGATCTCAGTATATATATATATCAACAAAACAGTGCCTGGAATATAAGCTCTGTAAGTATTAGCCATTAATGTATTATTATGTAATCCATTTCTTGAAGTTTAAGAAGAAAATCTCTGAGTGCTAATGCTATTTTTAACCTGCTGAATCACCTTTAAATTTAGACAAACCACCAACTCTCTGGATCCATCTTTCTTACTTATATGAAGAGATAATCTCCAAGCTTATATTGGAATTAGGAATGTTCTAGTTTTTTGTAAATTATTGGGCCCTGGGTATATATCAAGTTTAAATACATTGATTCAAATCCATCTACTAAATTTATTGTGTGTTTTGAAAGCATTTTATAATTAATTGTATGTAACTAAAGAAGCAAAATGCTCAATACAGAAACTAGAAGAACTTGTAAGCCTTTTTTGTATACATGTTCTATCAAAAGAAAATGTGGCAAATAGATTTCCCTGAGAGATTTTCTTGTTAATTTCAGTTAAGACTGTTTACCTTTACCTTAGTGTTTTGCTCTGTTGTGGGCTTATTTTGTGTGCGTGTGGGAGGGGGGGTTGTTTTTTTTGTTGTTTGTTTTGTTTTGTTTTTTGCTTGTGTTTTTGTTTTTTTGTTTTTGTCTGGTTTCTTTTGCTTTTAAATGAACTAGAATTCTGGTTCAAGAAAAGAACTGACCCCATTACTGCCTCCTGCACATTTGGAGAAACTGAAGGGAGGTTATTGAATATTCATGAATTTTTGTTTCACAGCATTTCTTTTACAAAATCTAGGCTCTTTGTGCTAGTTTTTAAACATTTTTGTCTGAAATTTTACTGCTTTAATTTTGAAGTATTGTAACAGATGATTCTCACATTGGTTTGGTTAGTCTTATATTTTTTCCTTGTTTGCCAAAAATTGATGATTTACAAAATAAATGTGTGTGAACATGTGCTTGCTCAAGTCTTTTCTATTTCTTTTGCTTATCATAATGAGCTAGAAATGCTTTCATAACCTCACTGAATAACCTTACTTTTTTCAGGACTTGAGACCACTGAAAAGACATTCAGGTTCCTTATCCCTCCACTTTGATTGTTAGGAAAAGGAATCTAAAGCTGGCATTTGTTTTATACCTCTTCCAGTTATTTCAGGCTGCATAACAAATAACTCTAGAACTTCTAGAGGCTTGAAACAATTATTCTTTGTTATTTATCACTATTGCATGGTTTGACTAAGTGATTCCTTTGCTGTCAATGCCTGGGTTTGTATATATGATTGCCATCAGCTTCCGGGTCACCTGGAGACCAGCTCAGCTGGCATTGCTGGAAAAATACATAATAAGAGCCAATGAAATTCCACTCATACACAATACTCCATTCATCCTATATTGTTTAATTATTCAATATATATCAATTAGGTAGCTAGCCTACTATGTACTAGTACTATGCAATGTTCCATATGTTACACCAAAAAACTTCACAAGATTGTTGCTATTTATCCTGAATTAGCTATGCCATTTGGGAAAATGATCATCTCACATTTTCAGGTGCTTATAGAAAATCTATATCAACATCATCCATGATGAACATTATACACCTACTGTGTGAAAAAATAATTCTAGATATGAGGATTTTCAAATAATTTAAGGCAAGATTCCTGCTTACAAGCTTAAAGTTTAGCTCAATAGCATATATGTATCCCAGCAATAAATAATAATAAACTTATCAATTATTTAACATGCACTTATTGGATGTGTCCTATATACCTAGGTTCTATATTAGGCATTGTGAACACAAAAATAAGTCTTATAAGAGCTCTGGCTATGTGACTTAGAGTATAGTAAGAGGAAACAGAATATAAACAAGTTAAAAATTAATATATGCAAGTAAAACGTTAATAAAAACAGAGAAGAAATTAATATTGTAAGTGCTCTGCCAGAAAACTAAACCAGAAATAAAGGAGGTGTATATCTTCTCAGGGGTTAAGGATCAAGATCTCCTTCAAAGAAGTGATGCTTAAGTGAAGTCTTGAGAAGTTAGCTAATGGTCTTTAGCAGCACAAACAAAGGAAGACCATGGGCAACACTGGGCCTTTAACTGGTTTAATGTGACTGAAACCATGGATTCTGGATGAGATGAAGGAAGGGGTCAAGGATGGAAGGAAAAAAGAAATGATAAACAATGAATAAAAATGGCTAGGGACTCAATCTTGGAGGACCTTAAATATAATCCTAATAAGTCTGGATTTTCTCCTATAGATATCAAGAATCTGTTGCAGAATCTTAATTTTGAACAGTATCCTTGATATATATTGTGAAAGGTAATGGGAACAAATTAGTATTTTAAGATAACTCTGACCTCAAGATGAAAGATGAATTGGCTAAGACAAGACTAGAGTCAGAGAGAATAGCTAAATTATGGCACTGATCTAAACAAGCTATGATAATGACACAGACAGTGGCTGAAAGAATAGAGAGGAACCGATGATTCATACCTTCAACAGACATATATTGGGTGTCTGCTAGATTTTGGGGATATGCCAATTCTGGGAATATTGTGGCATAGAACTGACCTTCAAACTATACTAAAAAACCAATTGGAAACAGATGTAAAAAATCTGCAAGAGATTCAAGCAAAAAGACCTGGTTCCATGTGTGGGATATAAAACAAAAAGCAACAAATGAACAAACAAAGCAAAGAAACAAACAAACAAAAAAATCCCAAACTCATTGATACAGACAACAGAATGGTGGTTACCATAGGGAAAGGGGAGTGAAGGGAGAATGAAAAGGATGAATGTGGTCAAATATATGGTGACACAGGAGACTAGAGTTCAGGTGGTAAGCACACAATGAAGTATGTAGGTGTACTATTATAAAATTGTATACATGAAATCTATAATGTTGTTAACCAATGTTACTCCCAATAAATTTAATCTTTTAAAAAGACCTGGTTTCTAATTGCATGTAGTAGTAAAGGAAAGGGAAGATCACAGAAACCCCAAGATGTGTCAATGGTGGCAATTTAAACAGTAGGTACCAACAAATCAAGAAAGAATTACAGTCTTTTAAAGGTAAGCAAATAAAATCACAAAGATCCAAAGGAGAGTTTCAGAAGCATCAGCTATAGTTATACTTAGTATTTGTCCTCAGTTTTCAAAGATGACTCTTTGAACAATGCTAGAGATGTGTGTACTACAGCCTGACATAAGTATTCTAGTGCTTCTCATCTTGTCTGTCCTTTGTAAAACCAACTGTATCTTCCTATGTGTGCTTTAATTGAACTTGACCCTAAGAGATGACGATTCCAATTCCCTGTGCTCAATAATTGGGCCCAGTGTGTGGTTTGGGCAGGTGGCATTGGGCACCCCACAGCTGCTGCTTATGTGGATGGATCAAATTAGAACTTCCAAATACACTGCCTATTCCTGATTTGATCATGACCATAAAGGTATGTTTTCAGCTAAATATATACATATAAAGCCAACAATAGTAAAGCAAACAATAATAAGAGCTCTCTGTTTATATGTTCACATTATTAGCTAAACACTATTATGCCCTGACAAAGACCCATTACTGAATTCTGGGTATGTACTTCGTCTATTTTTAGCATAAATACCTAATTCCTAGCACAATTATAAGCCCATTACATATGATTAATACTCAGTGTTTGACATTAATCTTACCCTTAGCTTGTCATTAGGTCAATCAGGAAAACTTTATAGAGTTCATATTCTTTGCTCAGCAGTATAGGACTTTGAAAACAGTGCTGAAGAGGATAACACATTATCCATCTCCATCCAAAGAAGGGATGTAAATGAATAAACAAATACCTGCCACATATCATTCATTTACTGAGTACCTGTCCTGATTTTTCCTTTAATAATACAAAAATTAATAAGACCACTGTCTACATTTCCATAGTTGGGTGGACCATGGTTTGACTATGAGTAGCATGTTTGGCATGTTACATAAATTCATTTACTCAAGTCTCCCAGAAGCTTTTGGGAGAGCTCTATGACATTACCTGTGACAGAGGAGGAACTACAGGCTTCAATGACTCGTGAAAGGCCATACAGGGAGCTGGGACTGAGTTAGAATTAAACATGTGTAAACGTAAACTCTGTGGGCTTCCCTTCGAATTTAAGATCTTAGCATAATGTGTTAAGTTATAATAAAAATATACCTCCACCAATAATAACTAAAACAGGATGATTTTTCTTTTAATGTTGCCCTTCTTTTCTTTACTACTCCTCACATACCCTTTATAGCTAGGCTGCTTGAAAATATATTGGGTCGGCAGCTAAGTAATTGCGGGTTTCACACATATATGGCTTCAGTTGAATTTTTAGGTTTGCAGACGTAGTACAAATGTAAAACACATTTTGTTATTTGATAGTTGGCTATTCAGCTGTTAATCAATAAAAAAAGTTTTTTGATCTGTTTTGTAGTTTTCGTTTGGCGTTCGTTGAAAAATGGAAAATCAAAAGGAACATTTTCGTCATATTTTGCTTTTTTATTTCCTCAAAGGGAAAAACGCATCGCAAGCTCATAAAAAGTTATGTGCTGTTTATGGAGACGAAGCCTTAAAAGAACGGCAGTGTCAAAATTGGTTTGCCAAATTTTGTTCTGGTGATTTTTCACTCAAAGATGAAAAACGCTCTGGTCGTCCAGTTGAAGTTGATGACGCCCTAATCAAAGCAATAATCAATTCGGACTGTCACAGTACAACACGTGAGATTGCAGAGAAGCTTCATGTATCACATACATGCATTGAAAATCACTTAAAACAACTTGGCTATGTTCAAAAACTCGATACATGGGTTCCTCACGAACTGAAAGAATCACAGTTAACGCAATGCATTAGCAGCTGCGATTTGCTAAAGAAACGTAATGAAAATGATCCATTTTTAAAATGACTGATAACTGGCGATGAAAAATGGGTTGTTTACAACAATATCAAGCGGAAAAGATCGTGGAGCAGGCCAGGTGAACCAACTCAAACAACATCAAAAGCTGATATTCATCAAAAGAAGGTTTTGTTATCAGTTTGGTGGGATTACAAAGGAATTGTCTACTTTGAACTCTTACCACCCAACCGAACGATCAATTCTGATGTCTACATTGAACAACTAACGAAATTAAATAATGCAGTTGAAGAAAAGTGGCCCGAATTGACAAATCAAAAAGGTGTTGTATTCCATCATGACAATGCAAGGCCACACACATCTTTGGTCACTCGGCAAAAATTAATGGAGCTTGGTTGGGATGTTTTGCCACATCCACCATATAATCCTGACCTTGCACCATCTGATTACTTTTTGTTTCGATCTTTACAAAACTCCTTGAATGGTAAAAATTTCAATAATAATGATGATGTCAAATCGTACCTGATTCAGTTTTTTGCTAATAAAAACCAGAAGTTTTTTGAACGTGGGATTATGATGCTGCCTGAAAGATGGCAAAAGGTCATTGATAAAAATGGGCAATACATTACAGAATAAAGTTATTTAGTTCCATGAAAAAATTGTCTTTGATTTTCTTTTAAAAATCCGCAATTACTTAGTTGCCGACCCAATAGATCATATTGTCAAATTACCTCTCACATCTCAGCCACACTCTGTCCAGATGTTTGAAGCATCCTCAACATACATGCAAGTCTGTTGGCCCTGAGCCAATAAAAAAATTTTTCTTACTTAAAAGTGATCTAGTAGTTGTCTGTGAAATATACTTCTTCTATTTCATGAAGGAAACAGTATAGTATGTTTAAAAACTGTGTCTTTCAATATCAGGTTTCTCTGAATATAATTCCAGCAGAGCTTAGATTGTGGTTGTCTCTGACCTATACCAAGTTTCTTAGGCTCCATAGGCCTTAATTTATTCATATATAAATCAAGTATGATAATGCCCAGTATTTGGGGATGCTGAAAGATAATAATTTGTTTTGAGTATAATAGCAAAAAATCTTATACTTTTAGGCACTCAATAAATATAATTTTATTAATTATTATCATCATCATCATTATCAACATCTCTACTGCGTTTGATAAAGTTGACAATCTCTTTCCTCTTTAAATTATTTTCTTCCTAGAGTTTCTCCAGCAGATTTCTTTCTGCACATTTCCTCCTTTGTTGTTCCCCTTCTCTTATTGCTCATATTTTATATTCTAAAGTCCCACAGTGTTTTGTTTTAGTAGTGTCCCCTCCAGGCCTACTATTGTCTGTTTCCACAAGTTATGAATATATGCATATAAGTTCTTTGGTTGATCTCTTCCCACTCCTACTTCTCCCTTTATTCTGAAATTTGTCAGTCTGTTCCATACTTCCATGTCTCTGGACCTATTTTGTTCATTAATTTTTGTTCATTAGATTTCACATATAAGTGAGATCACGTGACATTTGTCTTTCTCCGACGAGCTAATTTCACTTAGCATAATGCTTTCCAAGGTCCCTCTGGGCACTCTCTAAGGGCAAGAAATCATTTCTTATTTACAGCTGAATAGTATTCCATTGTGTAAATGTCCCACATCATTTTTATCCATTCGTCTATTGATGGCCACTTGGATTGTTTCCAGATCTTGGCCATTGTAAATAGTACTGATATGAACATAAATGTGCATACATTCTCTCTGATTGGTGTTTCAGGATTCTTAAGATATATTCCTAGAAGTGGGATAACTGGGCCAAATGGCAGTTCACACTGTTGTCCATAGTGTCTGTACCAAATTACGTTCCCACCAGCAGCGCACAAGGGTTCCCTTTTCTCCAGATCTTTGCCTGCATTTATTATTTCTTATCAATTCTTTATCTGAATTTTTAAACATTTAATTTAAATTTTTACCCCAGTATGTTTTACTTCTTATACATTTGCTTTATTATTGTTAACTTAATGATTTTAAAAATTACTAAATCATTTTAAAAATATGACTCTCTTGTGGTTTACTTTTGTATTTAGGATCTTTTTCATCACAAAATAATAGATCTTGAATTTATAGTTTCTTTGGTCTTGTGGTCTATGCAGTAGAACTCTTATCTAACTCAAGTAGGACTAGTGGTTTGTTTAGGAAATAGAAAAGTTATTTAGAGCAGAATCTCATGAAAAGGACATATAAAACACCACATGTACTTTAATTCATCTGCCTAGGGCAGAGGACCCATTCCTGGGTCTGAAAATGAATCTGCTGATGAGAGCTTCTCCAGTCTTGCCACCCCATAAGGCACATGTCCACTTCTCTGTTAGGGTTCTTTAAAGTAGCTGGATAATTTAAAGACAGTCTGTATATAGACTCTTTCTAGAGTTTCATGATGTTTTCCCCAATCTTGACATTTGTCTTATCTACCCCTAATCCAAACATCTGTTAATAAAGGATTTAATTTCATATTCACAAAAACAATCTCCTCTGCCTTTTCTCACACACATTTCTCATCCATATTTTATGTGTAGCATTTAAGTACCAGTAACAGTTAATTTATGTGACATTGACCAGTACAACCACATTGACAGGTGTGGGAACAAACCACCTGACTCTTGGAAAGCTTGTCCCACAACTAGTAGGTGCAACAGGGCACAAGTAAAGAGGAAGTTGCTTCCAGTCTGAGCATCCAGCATGCATGGCTACAGCCAGGGCACTTCTCCCTTCAGATGGAAAGGAGGGTCGGGGTTAATCACTGAGATGGCTAAGTAAAGAACAGTAAAGAGGACTCCTGCTTTCATACCTCTGTGACTTCTGTTGGGTCATTTCACTCTCATGCCTCCCTTTCTTCATCTGTAAAATTAAGATGATGTTATGTTAACATCTACCCTAATAGGTAATAGTAACAATTAAAAAAACAGTACATGGAAAATGCTTTAATGCTTGCATGGCACATAATAAGCATTCAAACTTAAAAGGAATACAAGTAAAAAAATAAAAAAATAAATAATAAATACTATTATTTATGGAAGTTTGAAGTTATCTTATGTCTCAAAATATTATCAATTTTGTTTTTACTTCTGTTGATGTTGCAATTTTTATGTGAGTATAACTGACATTTACTGAACACTTACTATATAATTGACTCGAGGAGAAATATGGTAAGTGCATTATTTCACTTCATAACTTAACTAAAGTGACCCAGGTATTACGTAGTTGAACTATAAGAAATTCAATCATTTTTTACTATTTACTAGTTGGTTTGTTTATGACATTCCTTTCTCAAAAAGGAAATATTTTCCAAAAATATTTTAAAATTTGGCTTAGAAGGATGCATTGAATACAATAAGAGTGCGTTAAGTAGAAACAAGTATAAGCTACCAATAAAAACTTAACTTTTAAAAACACCTTTAAATATAGGTTTTCTTGAGGCCCGATGTATGAAATTCGTGCAAGAGTAGGCCTTTCTTCCCCCAGCTGCCAGCACCTGCTTCCCTCTGGCACTTGGGACCCAGGCTTCCCTTGCACCCCGGCTTCATCTGCAAGGTCTTCTGGGAGGACATCTGGCCTAATTAGCATATTATGCTTTTATTATTACAGATTATTATCAAGTTTTCTGCTTACCACAAATCCAGTGGTAACTATAGTAAGTTTCTACTTCACAATTAGAAATAATATTTCACACAAAAGAAAAATATTTGAAATTCATAGGCGTTCTATTTTGTTATCAGGAGGCTAATTCATTACCAGTACTCATTCTCATACTATAAGCTATTTTAAAAAAGCAAAATATTCCATTCATATAAGTAACTGTCAGAATGAGGTATAAAACTAAATCAAAACTCTAGCTTACCAATGGGCTTATCTCTTCTATCATAGAGATTAATCAGAGGAAATTCTTATCTATCACACTTGTATTTTCTATCTGACCTTTTATCCAGTGATGACTATGTTTTATGCCTTCTTCTGGATACCACTAGAATGGGCACTAAATCAATGTGAAAATTAAGCTGGCAATCCAGAACACATTGATTTATGATGTTGCATTTTCCTTTACATTTCATAATATTTTGAGCATTCATAAATTAAACACAAAATCAATTTAAATTAAAAGTTAAGGGGCAGTAGCCCTCAGGTAGATGTTTAATAGTTTATTCATTTTCTTAAACATTAAGAAATACTAAACTTTATATTGTTGCTATTATTATTTAATATTTCTTGCACACTAACAAGGTACCATCAGTTTCTGTTTACTCAAGGCCAAGTTACCCAGCTTTAAAATTGTGTAGGCTGCCCAATTCTGCAATTAAACCTTTGGCCATTTATTTCATTCTGAATTTTGGCTCTTCAAGAGAAAAAAATATACAAGGAAAAATACCATTGTGTTTGAAAGCTTTATTAAAATATAGAAACAACCCCTCAAATTGGGAGATTATCCGTTTGTAATTATTTAGACTTTAAAAGACACACTTTTGCATGATAATAAATAAGAGAATGTTTATTAAACCATGTTCTGAGGAAGACTATGTGCAGTATGCCATATTATTTTATTTATATTATATACTCGTGTTCAATTAACCCATCTTCACTAGATTTCCAATATGTACATAGCAGTAGAAGTAAAGTATACAGAAAACAGACATAGGTGGGCCTGACTTCATGGAGCCTGCATTCTAGTGAGAGAAATAGCTAACAATGAATTACTTAACTAAAATTAAACAGGAAAACCTCATAGTTGTATTGCGTGATAACTACTATTCTAAGTATTCTCTGTATATTAGTTGGTGCCATCCTCCTACCAAAGTTATTAGGCAAATACAGCTTCTATATCCATTTTATGGATGTGGGAACTGAGGCATGACCAGGTTAAATAACTTGTAATAAGACCAAAAACTAGGATGTAATGGTGCCAGGACTTGGAGCCAGGCAGTTTGGCATCGAGGTGTGGGTGCTGAGCATCTTGAGCTCTCCCCAGTGAGATGCATGTTATGTTGGGGATGAACTCATTGCTATGACAGGAACACATGCTGTCTGGGAAATCAAGCAAGATTTTTTTAAGGAAATTACAATTGTAATGAAATCTAAAGGCTGAGTGAGAACAAACCAGGCATTACTGTGGAGAGGGTATGCTAACTGAGGTAGAAGGACCAGACTGTGCAAACGAGTTAAAATGTGAGGAGCATGGGGCAGTAGAGGAACTGGGGGAAACTCAGAGTGGCTGAAGTGCAGGAAGTCGGGACGTGGATAAGTATAGCTGAGGGAAAGCCCAGAAAAATCTCTCTGAATCTGAAAGCCTATGATTTCATTATTCATATATTTAGACTTCCTTTTCATCAGTGGATCTCAATTTTAGCTGCAATTAGAATCACCTGGGAGCTTTCTACCTCACCCCAGATCAATTACATCTGAATCTCTGGAGGTGGGCCCCAGCTTCTAACAAAAATATAAAATTATTTTATATGATGATCATGTGCGGTTTTGAATTTTGACTGTGTTATTGGCTGAGGTGAACTAGGGCAGTATCTGATGGGGGCTGATATGAGTTACATAAACCCTCAACCAAAGAAAATGTTTGGCCCATAACTTTGGGGCGACTGGATACAGACTGAAAATTCTCTGGCTATGCTGACCTCTTTCCAGAAATGTTGTCAGCCCCCGGACAAGAGAAGAGAAGAGCAGCCCAAGTATTGGGATAATGTATGCTTATGGCCCAGGAACCTCCCTTCCCTACAGGGCCCCACCCACACTTTCTGGCCTAAGGGGTATAGGTTTGGGAATGTGGATGGAAACAGAGCATGCTCCTGAGATAACCAGGAAGTGTAAGTTCCTTGAACACCACCAAAAAGAAAAGAATTGGGAGAGATGGTGACCCATCAACAACCTGTTCTGAGTGTGGGATCCCTTAACATGACCCACGTGGTTCAGGGCCCACTCAGAGTCCAGTTTCTGGAGAAGACTGCACCCTAAAATTAAGAGAGAGAGAGAGAGAGAGTGAGAGAGAGAGAGAGAGAGAGAGAGAGAGAGAGAGAGAGAGAGAGACTTGGACTGGAAAAGAGTTTAATTTGGAAAATGGGAGCCAAACAGGAAGTCCACATCCAGTGGGAAGACTACCCCCTCTCTGGCCTTTTACCATTCCTTTTATTGAAATTCTGAGACAAAGCCATCTCTTAGGTTATTCTAAGGTTGAATGAAGGCTCTTAAGGTAAGGGCAAGATAGATTGCATATGTTTTGTGGGTTTTTCTGAAGAATGAGTTGAAGAGGGGCTGCAGTGGATTTGAAATATCAGTATGGAGCTATTTCTGTATGCCAGGTGAGAGATGACAATAGCTTGTTGGAGTGGAGTCTAGTGGCAATGGAATAGGAAGAAGGGAAAAGAGAGTGAAGTTTGGCAATAAGCATTAAAGATAACTAAAGCAAAAGAGACAATGACAGATAAATGGAAAGATACACATCTAATTATGCATCTAAAATTGACTGGAAAAATATTTCAAAATGTTGGTGGTGATTAAATCTGGGTAGATGGCATCACTGTGCCATTCTAAGAATAAAAATAGTGAGCACTTCCTGAGTTCTGTTCCAGGCAAATCCTGGCCCCTTTGCTTACATTATCTATTTAATCCTCCGTTTGGGGATATATATGGGAATTTTTCTTGGAGCAGGTAAAATAAAAATATTGACTATTTCTATTATACTTTTAATTCTAAAATTAATATATTATTGAGGTGAACTAAAATTATAACTCATTTTAATTCAGGCATACATAGTAGCAATAATGAAAATAATAGTTGCTAAAATTTACTGTGTAGCAAACTGCTAGGTATTTTACACATATCAACTCATTAAATTCTTACAACAGCTCATTAAAGGGAATACTATAATTATCTCTACTTTACAAGTGAAAAAAACTATGTCTCAGGTTAAGTATGTTTTCCCAAGTCATTTACCCATCTGATTCCAGAGGCTCTGAAATTCAGGAGTGGAATGCAGAAGTTAGTGCTTCCGCATGGACCTATGAACCAGGAGATCACAGTTCAATTCCAGTCAAGGCACATGCCCAGGTTTTGGTGTGCATCTTTCCATTTATCTGTCATCATCTTGTTTACTTTAATTATGCTCGATGACGGGGATGTAAAGGAGTCTGGGATTTTTCAAAAATAGGACAGCAAACAGTGTATAATCTTTTAAGTATGTCCTGTCTTATTCTTAGAGAAGAGGATAAAACCCACTGTTATTGAAGTGTGGCCAGGTCTTTATAATTGGACTAAAAGCCCAGTGCATGAATTCATGCATGGGTGGAATCTGGCTCACTCGCCCTTATTGGGGGGGAGGGGTGCGATCAGGGAGGGGCTAGCCAGGGGAAGGTGCTGCAAGTGGTTGGCCATCCAGCCCTACCTCCTGGTCAAATTCCTGGTCAACGGGACAATTTGCATATCAGCCTTTTATTATATAGGATTCCAAACATTTTACCAATTGCAATCAATAAATGTGAAGGCCTGGGGTAGGCAGTATGGGCAGGATGGGAGAGATCAATGGGGGAAAAGGAAAACATATGTAATACTTTCAACAATAAAGATTAAAAATAAATAAACATAATCATTGTTCTGCTAAAAAAGAAAAGCCAGTAAATACATTTGATTATAGAGATGCCTGGAATAATTTTACTGAAAGCAGAATACAGTCATTTTAAGGTGATAATGTTTATTAACCACCTCACAATTCTAGCTATAGATTCTCATGAGTAGTAATTGATGTCAGAAGACTAAAACTGAAATTCAAGTGGAACAAAGGACTACATGTTTGAGAAGAAGAAAAAGTGGGCTGTTTATAAAACAAATGTTTGCCTGGTCAGTGTGGCTCAATGGTTTAGCATTAACCTATGAACCAGGAGGTCATGGTTCAATTCCCAGTCAAGGCATATGCCCAGTTTTGGGCTCAGTCCTCAGTAGAGGGCTTGCAGGAGGCCTCTATCAATGATCCTCTATTATCATTGATGTTTCTATCTCTCCCTCCCCCTTCCTGCCAGAAATCAATATTAAAAAAAAATGTTTAGACAAATATACCAAATTATAAACTCCCAGAGATTAAATTTGAGGAACTCAAATGCTCACCTGCGTTTTCAATATTTTTAGAGCCCAGTATATGTGATCAGTGATAGAATGTCAGTGTTTAAGAGTTGTATCATGTATAAAAGACCCACATCAAATCTTTCATTACAGTTCATTACAAAAGCATCTTTGACCAAAGTGGTTTTGTTCATTATTTCAGCTAGAAAAAATAAAGTTGGTATTCCCATAAAGAAAGAATATATTGTCTTAACTCTTGCTCCTGAATACTCAAAATGTAGTATTTTAGACATAAGAACTTCAAAAGGATAAAACTGCAATCCCCAATTTTTAAATTAACACAACTATTTGAAGTAATTCATCACCAAACAAAGAAGCCTTTTTTGAAGTTTTTAATACTTTTATTTTTTTCTTGATCTTGATCCAGAGCCTAGAAAGAAGAAAAGGAATTATGTTTTCCTCTCTTGATACCATTGTAATTAGCTAATTATTAATAACTGGAGGCCCAGTGCATGAAATTCACGCACGGGTGGGATCCCTAGGCCTGGCTGGCAAGCAGGGCTGATCCAAAGAGGAGGTGACCATCGCCAGGCCTGGCATGGAAGGAACAGATGCTGATGCCAACACCGCCATTGTTGGCGCCCTGCCACCTCTTGGTTCTCCACCTCCTTTCTCTTTCTTCCCTCACCAGTGCATCGCCACTGTGGTGGGCAGGTGGTGGGCCAATCAGGACCTACTGGCCAGGGGGAGGGATGGGGCACAGAGGTTGACCGCTAGCCCCAAGGAGGGAGCTGGCCATCAGCCCCCCTGGGAAAGGGCCCCCCCTCTGCCACCAGCCACCCCCGGTTCCCTGCCCCAACCCAGAGACTGGACCTGATCTGGTGATCAGGGCCTGAGGCCAGGGGCAGGAACTGCAGGAGGTTGGCCAGTCATAGGGGAGGGACCCTAGGAGGTTGGCTATGGGAGCTCACTAACCACCAGGGAGCAGCTCCTGCATTGAGCATCTGCCCCCTGGTGTCAGTACACGTCACAGTGATTGGTCATTCTGGTCATTCCAATTGTTCAGGTCGTTCTTGTCATTCTGGCATTATATATATATATATATATATATATATATATATATATATATATATATATACACACACACACACACAGCAAAAGGGCGGCCAGACATTAAAGGCATGCAATTTAGGCAGCTTCACCGAAGTTGCAATTTCACACTCCCCAGTATACCACTGGCTTATTCCCTACAGATCACAGGGGAAGGAGTCCAACAAAGGGGACATGGACGCATGTGCAGTGAAGTTGGGGTAACCTAGGAAAGTCACTTGTCAATCAAACCTGAGAACAGAAATCATCACCTAGAAGAGGTGAACCAATACAAGCCCTCCAAATTTGGGGATATATAATCCACCACACAAAGAAATTTTCTCCCTTGACTCATGGCTCATACCTCTCTTGGCTTCCTTGCATTTGGCCATGTTCCCTCCATGGCCATGTGGCCCTGTGGACCTCACATGCAATGGACTGGTAGACTGCAACTGGGAACACACACTAAACTAGCCTGATGCAGGATTGGATTGCTCCAACAGGGAACTGAATCTCTGGACACTGGTTCTGATTTTAGTTCTGTTGAAACCCCAGCTACACTTCTTTCTTGGTGGGACAAAGGGAAATGGTAAACTCAGGGGGTTGATTTTGTGGAAATAAAGCTTTCAACAATAGCTCCTCCTCCTATGCCAGTCCCAGAAAATATTGAGATATCATAAGAAATCAACTCCCATGAGCAACAGGTGGGGACAAGGATCTCTCCCCACCAGTGACACTTTCTTATTGTGTTTCATTTTTAAATTTAAAGACATACAAACACCTGATGAGACCATTCAAATAACACTCTCCCACCTAATATGGTTTAAAACTTAATTGTAAAACATAGGAGTGCACCTGTGTCTCAAGTGGAAATCACACATGTACTTTCAGAAGGCAGATGCATTAAAAGTGACTGCTTTACTTAGTGTTAAGCAAGTGTAGGAGATGGATTTTTGTTGGGAAATGTAACAAATTTTGAAATTTATTAGAAAAAAATCTGGGGAAAGTACCTCATCAAAAATGAATGGGCATTGCCTTGTTAGGACTCTATGCTATTGACAGAGCATGGTAAAAATAAAATAAAATGTTCAAGCAACATTTTCTTAACCACAAGTAAATATTGAGCTTTAATCTCTGAACAAGCACATAATTCATCTTGAAACTACCTTATGTATACAACATACACTTTTATTTTATCTTTAAGGCTATACTGTTGCTTATTAAAATTAGAGACCATTAATCATTCTTTCTTATTTTACCCAGTAATAGTTCTATCACCATGTAATTTTAAAAAAATAAATTGGCCAATTAAATAAAACAGCCCTGTTGAGTGTATAGCGATTAACTCGTGTCTGTCAATCATGTGTTTGTAATTATTTGGCCCTGGAAATTTAGAGATTTGGGTAGAAGGAGACAGGTTATCTAGTCCAACCTCTTCACTTTGCTACCAAACTCAAGGGTCAAGAGGTCGTCACTCAGGGTGCTCCATTCAAAAACCAGACATAGTTGTTGCAAGGTAGTTCTATTTACTTGCAGCAAGAAAGGAGACAAGGATTCATATCCAAATTTCTGTCTCTGGGAGGGAAGGCTTAGCCATTGCTTATAGTCACAATTTGATCAATTTCACATTGATTTCTCTTTGTAGTTGGCTGCATTAATCTGGTTGACTTCCTGTCAAATTCATCCTTTTTACAGCTGGTCTGCGAAAGACTGCTACATTTTAACATTTAGCAAGAATAACATTTAGTAAGAATGATCCAGACCTTGAGACCCTTGTTGAAACAATTTTGAAGTAGAGAAGCTAGTCCAAAATAAGCTAAGTGACTTGCTGTGGTAGGCAGAATTCCAAGATTTCTCTCCTCCCCGGTGTATGCATCCCAGGTAATCATGATGGATTTTACTTTAGTGATCAGCCTATGTTATGTTTGCCTTAAAATAGAGAGATTGTTTGGGTTGGTGTGATCTAGCCACATAAACCCTTTAAAAGCAGAGAGTTTTCTTCCACTAGTTGGGAGGGAGAGAGAGAGGGAAGGATGGAGGGAGAGAGGGAGGGAGGGAGGGAGGGAGATATTTGAAAGACAAAAAGGATTCAATGCACTATTGTTAGCTTAAATGGGAGGGATCCATGTGGCAAGGGATGTATGCGGGAAGCCTTGGGAAACAGGAATCTTGACCTTATCGCTAAAAGGAAATGTATTCTGCCTACACCAGTGAAATCGATAGAGAACCCTAAGTCCCAGAGGATAACTGTCACCCAGAATGACACCTTGATTTTAGCCCAAAGAGGCCGTGAGCGGAGAACTCAGTTACACCATACCTAGATTTCTGACCTACACCCCTGTGAGCTAACAAATGGCACTTGTTCTAAACTGATGAATTTGTATTTTTGTGTTATTCAGTGAGAGAAAACTAATACAATTGTTTAAAATCCTATTGTTAATGAGTGACAGCCTAAAGCCTCCTAAGAGTGAGGACAATGTTTTGTTTTGTTTGTTTTTTATCTCCCACTAAAGACAGAGATGATCACTAGACACAAGGATTTAAGAATAAATCTGATCAACCAGCACAGAGATATATAATCCAGATATAGCTGCCCCTTGAGTTAAAAATGCTAAGCGAAATAAGTCAGAGAAAGATAAATATCAATGTCACATGATCTCATTCATTTGTGGAATATAATGAATAATATACCATAAATTGATGAACAAAAAACAGATCCAGAGTCAGAGAAGCATGGATCAACCAAAGGACTTATATGCATGCATAGGTAAGCATAATCAATGGACACAGACATCAGGGGGGTGAAGGTATGATGGGGGTAGGGGGTGGGGCAGGGAGGGGGAATAAGGACACATATGTAATACCTTAAGAAAATAAAAATTAAAAAATAGCCAGATTACTAAACAATAAGAGGATGTGAAAATTAAGATTTATAATTGTTCAAACATTAATTCTGAATAAATAAAACTATTTCAGAGGGAATGAAATATCTCTTCTATCAAATCATAAAACTAAAAGCAAAAAGGAAACTACTCCTACTTTCCAATGCTCTCAAATCTGGTAGTATTAACTAGAAACTAAGGATATAAACTCTAAATATAATCTTCTAAAAACATCATCACCCTATTAAGACTTAAGGAATAGCCTAGCTGATGTTGTTCAGTGGTTGGGCATCAACCTATGTACCAGGTCTCAGTTCAACTCCCAGTCAGGGCACATGCCCAAGTTGTGGGCTCCATCCTCACTGTGGGGCATGAAGGAGGCAGCCAATCAATGGTTCTCTCTTATCATTGATGTTTCTCTCTCTCCCTTCCTCTCTCTGAATTCAATAAAAATATGTACATTTTTAAAAAAGACTGAAGGAACATTTTTATCAAGTACAAAATTTCTCATTCTAGTGTATGAAATTATTGTGAAGGAAAATGTTATGATATTAAATTCAAAATAAACCCCAGGTTATTAGCCATTCACCCAGTTAGAGAAGTTCTTTCACTCTTATTCCTGAATCCAACTTAGAAATTAATTGCTCAAAGTGAAAAAGGTCTTACCAAGTACTTATATCTTTCTCAGTGTATATGAGTCCTGGAATCATCTGTGCATTGATTTCCAGTATCAATTAGTACCAATTTCCATACATGAGACAGTGTGAAAAATCATGTCATTTCTACCACAGGTACTCAAACCATTGTGACTTGGCTTATGTGGGAAATAGTGGCTTCATCTTTCCTGTGGAGTGCCATCTCTATTAGACTTTGTAAACTGCAGCAGTTGAAATCTTTAACCAGCCATTACTAATAAGCATATGTTAATCGTAGCAGAGATCATAAGCAGGTCAATTAGGAGGCAAAGACTGGAACCGAAGGAAACATTCAGCTAGAGGGAAAATGAGGGCAGGTGTCGGCCAACGTGGTCTGCCCTGGCGGGAGCTCTAACCATCTTGGATAGGAGCTCATTTAATGTTTTGATTTGCTGAATTTGCATTTCAAATTTTCATTCCTAATAGACAATATAGTCAGTCTTTGTTAATGAGGACTCTGATTACATGTGCCATTATAATTGGGAATTAGCCGACCAGCCTTGTTTTGGAGATTAAACCCAAAGCAAATTGGATTAAATCCAGTGTGACTGAAACCTTCTCTCTCTCTCTCTCTCTCTCTCTCTCTCTCTCTCTCTCTCTCTCTCTCTCTCTCTTTCATTTTTTTGTCCTGAGTGAAAAGTGAGGAAAAAAATCTATTTGTTCTAGGCATTTGGCTCATACCGTTATAATTTTTAGAATTTTTATTATTATTAACTTTAAAAGACATTCTTTAATGGGGTTAATATATTGTTTTTAAAACATGTGTTTATTAAATTTTCCTCCATTGACTGAGCAGATCATTCAATATTTAGAACTAATTATAGAATACATACACATATAGTGACGGATTTGTTATATTTTTATATATGTCCTTTCTAAAAAACAATGGAAGAGTGCTGCTTCAAAATGAGCTTGAGGTAAAATTATACAACCTGTTTTCACAACAGTATTATTTGGAATCATTGCATTTTAATTTTAACTAGTCTGTGGAATTTGTTCCATGTTATCTAAAGTGCAAAGAACAAATCAGAAATTTTACATTGATGTTGTCAATTTACTAGAACACATTTTACCATAACAATTGCAATGCAATTTTTATATTTTAAATTGAAACCCTCAAACCCCCATAAGTGGCATATAGCTTAGGGTTATGTGGTCTTTCTTTACTCTCTTGGGTCATTTAATATTGTAATCCAGTTACACTCCAAAATTTTCATTATTAAGCTTAGGACCAATTCTTCAAAAACTACCACTAATCCCAAATCATTGGAAAAGCGTGCTTATTAATTCCCATGAGACTCAGTTAGATGTTTGTTTGGTTATAGGCCAGCTTAATTACACAACAAAAAAAGATCTTCACCAGATGAAGAGAAATTCAAATATTTTCTGAGTGAACATTGGCCTTTGAAGCCACATACATGAGGGTAGACCCGGATACTAACAATGAGGTACACTTTTTCAGCTATAAAAGGTTAATATGTGGGGAAATGAAGAGAGGGAACCCTTTTACACAGGAATGAGGCTTTCCCTCTATTGCACTGTTTACAGAGGGACGTAATCTTGATGGGAAGTAGCTATGCAAATAAAAGTTAAGGTATTGCTATCACTTCATTATCTATGCAGAGGTCTTTTACAATGGGAACAAAAGAAAGTGGTATAATTTTTAGGATGTGAATTTGATTGTAGAAAGATCTGGAGTTATTTCTTCAGGGAGGCTTAGACATTCTTTTATCACTCAATTTCCTTATGTGTCACAGGCAGGTGTCTGATTTGATGAGATGGGGAAAGTAATGAAAGTTGCTGAAATACAGGTTTGCCTTGAGAATAAATGAGGTTTTTTTGCTTGTGCACAAGCTCTGGATGAAAAATGACTTGTTTCAGTTAAACTAAGAGATAATTGCAATTTAAAACATGTATGAGTTCTGATTTTTTTTTTTTTACAAAGAATGTGGAGTACTCAATACTAAATTATCCTATATATTATTACTTAAACATAATTTGAAATTTTATTGAGTTCCATAAAAGTGGACTGCATTCTTTAACATCAATGCCTGACACAAGGATGCATTAAGAATATCACAGTGTTTGGAGTTACCATAACAGCAATTGTCACTGTCAAAGTTTATTGTCTCTGACCAGTAAGTTCCCTTAGTCAGGTAGCAGAAGGCTGTTTTAGTTATGTATGTATTTTAAGATTAGTAGTTTCACATATTTATTTAATCATATTCCATATTATTTTATTTACATTTTAATAATACTTAACACTATGGTACACATAAAAACTTATTAGCATTGAAGAGAGTAGATTTTTTTTAAAGGTGCAATTTGCTTCTCACTTATCCTCCATAAATGCTCTAAGGTAATGATGTGAGATATTTGGAAAATGACACTGATTTTAAGTTTTGGTAATTCCATCTGATTAGTCTAGTAAATATAGTTTGGCATGCCTGAGGATTATTAGTTACCTTTTTATTTTTGACATCTTAAAACTTTATTTCTACAAATAGCTTTCAGTTCTTATATAAAAAAAAAAAGTCATTGTGCCTAAAAGTACATTTTAAAAATAGAAAAGTTCAATAAGACTAGCACTTAAAATCCTGTTTCCTTAAGTTTCTTCCAAAATAACTAAAATGTTTATGGCATTGATTAACACTTTGATGACTACTTCCTAAGCACTTTATTATCATATATATATATATATATGTATTTATAGCATTTTACAGAGTGAATCATGATAGAGTATATATGTTAATATCTAATGACTTTTTATTCATAATATTTCATGGAACCTTTTCATGTCAAAAATGAAGGTCTACAATTTAGAAATTGGTAGGTAATTTGCTTAAATTATTAATGAAATATGACATCAATTTGGCGAAATTAATCTAGCATTTTATAAATGATATAGGATAGACTGGGTTGGAATGGGATGGGAAATGTCAGAGTTCTCTCACTGTAAAATTTGTCCCACTTGTGCACTAAATCACAAAGTAGTCCATATTGTAGTCCATAGCATATATTTTATGCTATGGACTACAATAAAAATAAAGTAGGGGACCCACATCCAAATAGGGGTAGGGCAGGAAGTTTTTACAAACCATATACTACCTACACATCCAATGATGCAGAGATAGTCTTTACAGGAGCATGGAGCCACTTCATTTCACTTTTCCTCTCTCCCAACCAAGAACACAGCTTCTTCCATTATAATTATAGCTAATTTCTGCTATAACCAATCGCTTTTACTGATGAACGTGTATTGTGTTCCTGTGGTGTATTTTGGCAAACAGATCAAAAAGAAAAGCTGCAGCCCTGGCTGGTTTGGTTCAGTGGATGGTGCATTGGCCTTCGGACTGAAGGGTGGGAGGGCATGTAGGAGGCAGCCCATTGATGATTCCCTCTCATCATCATTGATGTTTCTATCTCTCTCCCTCTCTTTTCCTCTCTAAAATACACACACACACACACACACACACACACACACACACACACACATATATATATTTATATATATTATTATTATCATTATTATTTTTAAGGAAAACTGCAGTACAGGGTTTACTCAACAGGTTTAGGGCTTGTCCTAATTTAGAGGACTTTTAAAACTGGCCCTTCATTGGCTTCTAGCATAAAAACTCTGAGCCCATGGGACTTCCTGTATGATAAGAGTGACTTTGTATACCTGAGACCTTGGGCCATGCTAGATAGTTTGTGCTAACAACTACCATGTTTATAATAGTTTATAGTGAATGCCTGTTTTTGTTATGCCTGAAACTTTTGGTCTTGCTGTATCAGTTTGACCACTAGGGAACTGGAGTCCGAGTAACTAAGGTTAGTCATTTGGATGTTCCTTGTGACTGACACCCCTTCCCCCCAAATAAAAACATTGGATACCAAGACTTGGTTGAGCTTACCTGAGTTGGCAACACTTGGCATGTATTCTCACATATGGTCGTTGGGACACTAAATACTGTCCCTGTGACTCTCCTGGGAGAGGACAACTGGAAACTTGTGTCTGCTTTCTCCTGGACTGCATCCAATGCACCTTTGCTGATTTAATCTATATCTTTTTGCTGTACTAAACAATAATTATAAATAAAAGAGCTTCTACTGAATTCGATGATTCCTAGTTAAGTCATTGAGCCTAAGAGAAGTCCTGAGAACTCCCAATTTAAAAAAAAAAAAAAGCGATCAAGCTCACTATTTTTAAAAATATATATTTTATTGATTTTCCACAGAGAGGAAGGGAGAGGGATAGAGAGCTCGAAACGTTGATGAGAGAGAAACAGCAGCCAGCTGCCTCATACACAACCCCTAATGGGGATGT